>NW_026067959.1:120568-121861 GCF_014885135.2 Alexandromys fortis | reverse complement strand
AAAAAAAAAAACTGAAGAATGCTGCAGGAGCTCCTTCCACTCCTTCAACCAATAACCTTAAAGATACCAGCCCACTTGGATGTAGTCTCTGCTGCTTTTTAAAGCAGTGGTAGCCGTGAGCTCTTTCTCTTGCTTTGGATTCTACTTTTGGAGACTAGACCCCTTTTCCTGGTCGTGCAGAGGTCTGTTGTCTAGGACGGTGACTGTAAGTTTTTCCTTTAAATAAATAACCCTTTTATTAATCATAATTCCATACTGGTGTGGGATTGTTTTGTGACTTATGCCTTATCTGGCACCCAACATTTGGTTTTAGAACCCCACCCCTGGCCGAATCGGCTGTCCGCCACCAGCTCAGCTCGAAACAGGCCCTCCCCAAACTGTGGCCTGTGCACAGAGCCAGCAGTTCAATGTAGAATCTTGTGAAGTGGGTTTTTTTCCCATTATTTACATGCCTCGGATTAGCTGAAAGTCCCCATGCACCCTATCATTTGCCTTCCGATGTGGATTTAAACTTCACACCTTCACGAATCCACGGGCCTGGACAGTCTCTGCCTGCCTGGTTTGATCTTTTTTGAGCAGTTTTTATATCTCCCTTGCAGCACAGCACTTAGGCAGCATGAGTCAGAGCACAAACAGTTGCCAAATGCTGCAAACCCCCTGGGACAATTCTTTGTATAAACTCCCTGTGATGCCCCGGAGGCTCAAACAGAACAGCTATGGATACCATCAAAATTAATAAAAATTCAGTAAAATACTGGCAAAGCAAATCCAAGAACACATCAGAAAAAATCATCCACCATGATCAAGTTGGCTTCATCCCAGAGATACAGGGATGGTTCAACATATAAAAATCTATCAATTTAATACACTAATAAACAACTTTTAAAAATCACATGATCATCTCATTAGATGCTGAAAAGGTCTTTGACAAAATAAAACATCCCTTCCTGATAAAGGTCTTGGAGAGAGCAGGAATACAAGAAACCTACCTATACATAATAAAGGCAATATACAGCACATTAACAGCCAACATCAAACTTAATGGAGAGAAACTCAAAGTGATCCAAGTGAAAAAAACTACAAAAAAAAATAAGGTTGTACACTCTCTCCATATCTATTCAATATAGTACTTGAGGCTCTAGCTAGAGCAATAAGACAACAAAAGGAGATCAAGGGAGATCCAAATTGGAAAAGAAAAATTCGGATTCTCATTATTTGCTGATGATATAATAGTTTACACAAGTGACCCCAAAAATTCTACCAAGGAATGTCTACAACTCATAAACACCTTCT
>NW_026067959.1:115414-118723 GCF_014885135.2 Alexandromys fortis | reverse complement strand
AATGTGTGTAAGCACCCCAAGGTGCGCTTACCGGAAAGATTCTAGCCTAAGTCCATCGTGGGTTGCAGCTGCCTGGGAGAGCAGAGCATGGCGGCTGTCCGGTCCCTCTGGAAGCAGCGCAGAGTCTGACCTCACTTCCTCTTCCGCCCAGAATTCTATTCTGTTTCCTCCTCCCATCTATCTTTTAACCTATCAGGGCCAAGGAGTTCCTTTATTGCTTAACCAATGAAATCAACAGATTAATATATGACACTCCCACATCATATGCACAAATGGGATTGAGTACTAAAGATAGGAATAAGTTCTATACATATATTAGTTCATTATAGCTATTATCTGATACATGTATGTTGTGATAATGGTGATGAGACTGTGGAAGTCAGAGAGGTCACCTTAGAGATATGACTCCTAGATCTTTAGATACAAACTGAAAATCTCACTCTTCCTTGATAATCACCTCTTCTGTTATCAAGATGGTCAGTGTCATTCAGATTTTGATTATCTATAGTTCATCAAAGATCCAGTTACTTCAATACTTTGACCTTTTGGTACCAAATGGACTATGTGCTCATGGGTACTATCACATGCATCTTTGTTCTCAGTTTTCCAAAAACATGGAAGTAAAATTGCATTGAGAGAAACTTTGAACAAAATTTGGACCAAGAGAGTTTAACTTCATTCTCACAAGTAATGAAATGAAGATTTGTATAGCTTCCAAAGGATGAAGATGCTGTCCTGTTTTTGCTTTAACCCACAGTGTAGGTTTGGATCAGGTTTCATTTTTTTTGTACTTATCAATCTTTAAAAGGCAGGGACATTTTGCTTTACTTAATCTCATCAATTTTGGATTAATCAGACAAAATTTTTTATGAAATAATTTTTATAAACTTTCCATGCACATGTCGAAGTTAACAATATTTCATTAATCTCAGTGGACAAAGTCACCAATTGTCTAGAAGAAGAGGAAATTCAACGGAAGATACATAGGTATTTGCTTCTACATTGAGTCAAGACCTAAATAGAATGTGTAGAAGAGAGAATGAAAGGGCATCCGAAGTGCCTTTCATTTCTTCTACTTACAATATTATCTATGCAGCCCCAGGCAGTTACTCCTTCACCTCTCTGATCCTTAATTATCTCTCTTGCAGACTGATGAAACTAATCTAAAATCTAGAAGACAGATTCCTAACTATGGCTACAAATTGAACTGCTCTGGGCTTCTTTGGAAAGAAGTGTCACAGGAGGCAACAAATGAACTGAAGTGAAACCTCTGAGGACAATAGTGGGCACCGACTTTTTTCAAAACTCTCCAGGTGATTAAAAACGTATCCTTGTTTAAGAACCACTGATTTTTCTAGATCATCTTAATGTCCTTTTTAATCTAATTCACTGGGGTAGCCCATGGCTCATACAGTTTGTGTAATCTCTATATCATTCTACAGGTAGAAAATGCTACAAAGTATTATAATTCTCCTAGTGAACGGAATACTGTAGATGGGGTAGCTCAAATAAACATGCATTTCTCAGAATCTTGGATGATGGAGTCTGAGATCCTGTGTTCTGTGTTTGAAGGTCAGTTCCCCTGAGGGATATAGGGAAGACTGCTCCCAACATTTCACTTAACTTCCAGTTAAGGAATTTCCTTTACATTTCTTGTTTGTGAACAGATTACTCTCATCTCAGTCTTCATGTTCACATAACAATCTCTTTATGTATAGTTACCTGTGTCCACATTTCCCTTGTTTATAAGGTAATAAGTTATCCTGTATCAAAGATCAAGTTAGATTCAGCATGAACATATTTTGACCAATAAAATTAACAATTACCTTATTTCCAAATAATGTCTCCTACTGAAGTGATGGGTGTTAGGACTTCAACGTGTGAACTAATTCAATCCTTAAAAATAATTTCATGGATTATTTGACTTTTAAACAATTAACGCTATTGTTTACTTTTTACGTGACAAAATGCGTGACTGAGGCAATTTAAGGAAGGAAAATTTTATTGTAGCCTGCAGTTCAATAAGAAATATTCATGGTAGCAAAAGTAGAAGGCTGGCCAGTCATATTGCCTCCACTCTCACAAAACTGAGAACCAACAGCAAGTGAGCCAGATTTATAAAAGCTCTATGTCTGTTCTCACTGATCCACTTTCTCCACTACAACTTCACTTTCTAAAGATTTGCAGGTTTCTTAAGTAGTGCTACCCATGTAAACCACAACAGGAAATAGATGCCTCACAGAATGGGGCCTCCTTAACGCCTTCATGCATAGATAACTAGAGTGGGATTTGTCCTTAGAAACAGCAAACAGCATTGCAACTCACTGTATACCTCCTCCAACTACCCATAATACTACCAACCACATTCTTAGAATTCCATGTTACCTTCCCCCTCATACACCCCTTGACAATTCCTTCACATGATAAAAGACCCTGACTCTTTCACAGGATTGGGATTTTCCATTAAGCATCTCAGGCTGCTGCAAAGTGCCTCCAGTTATTAAAATGCTGCACAGGATGTCTCACTCTGGCTGTTACATTATCATTCCTCGTTAGACTCCTCCAGGGCCTGAGACATCCCTGCACTGACTGTATAATTACAAAGTCAATTTCTAAACAGGCATTTGCAAATAAGTCAATTTAAATACCAAGATTTGCAAACAATAATTAAGCAGTAGCTTCTTTTTTAATATCTCTCTATATAATTAATGCCTGTGGGCTTTTCATTTTACCTTGCAACTGCGTAGTTTGCAAGTGTTTGTTGAGTTAAAGTGTTCTCTGAAAGCAAATCAAAACAACAAGGAGATTTTGCAAGTGATTGAAGAAAGTCTTTTTTCTTTTTCCATCATCCTTGCTTCATTTGACTGAGTGTTGTTATGCCCAGATCACGGAGTCTCCCCAAAACCAAGTAGGAGACTGAGTCCCATATATAAAAGCACAGAGTCTTTGTTCTTTTTTTAATTTATTTATTTCTTTATTAATTAATTAAAGATTTCTGTCTCTTCCCGACGGCCGCCTCCCCTTTCCCTCCCCCTCCCCCAATCAAGTACCCCTCCCTAGTCAGCCCAAAGAGCAATCAGGGTTCTCTGCCCTGTGGGAAGTCCAATGACCATCCACCTCCATCCAGGTCTAGTAAGGTGAGCATGCAAACTGCCTAGGCTCCCACAAAACCAATACGTGCAGTAGGATCAAAAACCCATTGCCATTGTTCTTGAGGTCTCAGTAGTCCTCATTGTCCGCTATGTTCAGCTAGACCTGTTTTAACCCAGGCTTTTTCAGACCCAGGCCAGCTGGCCTTGGTGAGTTCCC
>NW_026067959.1:103798-105025 GCF_014885135.2 Alexandromys fortis | reverse complement strand
GAATTTCCTGAGAAACCTCCACACTGCTTTCCAGAGTGGTTGCACAAGTTTGCATTCCCACCAGCAATGGATGAGTGTACCCCTTTCTCCACAACCTCTCCAGCAAAGGCTATCATTGGTGTTTTTGATTTTAGCCATTCTGACAGGTGTAAGATGGTATCTTAAAGTTGTCTTGATTTGCATTTCCCTGATTGCTAAGGAAGTTGAGCATGACCTTAGGTGTCCTTTGGCCATTTGAACTTCTTCTGTTGAGAGATCTCTGTTCAGCTCAGTGCCCCATTTTATAATTTGGTTGATTAGCCTTTTACCATCTAGTTTCTTGAGTTCTTTATATATTTTGGAGATCAGACCTTTGTCAGTTGCGGGGTTGGTGAAGATTCTTACAAAAGTTTGCAAACTCAGACTCTGTGTGTGCATAGTATTGGAGTGGTCAGAGAGCCCTGAGATCAGCTAGGGTTGGGTTTTTGTAGTAGCAAAGGTGGGGATGAGGCATTTCCAAAGTTCAGGATTCCTGATTGGCTGACATTTCTTTAGGTGTGTCCTGGTGAAAAGTGATGGGTGTATGCTGGCAGGTGATCCTATCTACAATGTTTGAAATGTTAGGAATTTCCTTTGGATGGTTTGTTTCTGTGCAGTGACTGGGCAGTCTCAGTTTGTGGTCTTTCCTGCAACCAAGGTAAACTACTTCTGAGACTCAGGCCTCTATTGAGCTTGTCATGACTGGGTCCTACATTTCTCCCTTCACAAGTAACAAAGACAGGGCCCATGGGTTTAAGGAGATATTTTTGGGACCGAAGAACCATTAGCTAAGAGATTTTTTCCAGGGCAGTGACCATTCTGCCATGTCCCTTAAGCCCATGGGTCCTGCCATTGGTACTTGTGAAGGGGGAAATGTAGGACCAGTTATAATAAACTAACAAGATGGCTATAGCTTTGTGGATATGGATGCCTGCTGCTGCTAAGCTAAGCTAACATACTTATAGCTAGCCCAGCCATCCATACTTTCAAATATCCCAGAAAGATAAATAAGGTACACTGAATTCAGACCAAGTAGTTTTTGAATCTATTACCACTCTGGAAAGCAGTGTGGCGGTTTCTCAGAAAATTCGGGATCAACCTACCCCTGGACCCAGCAATACCACTCTTGGGAATATACCCAAGAGAGGCCTTATCATACAACAAAAGTATATGCTCTACTATGTTCATAGCAGCATTGTTTGTAATAGC
>NW_026067959.1:94735-103161 GCF_014885135.2 Alexandromys fortis | reverse complement strand
GGGGCTTGATTGTGGGAGGGGGAGGGAAAGGGGAGGCAGAGGTGGGGAAGAGACAGAAATCTTTAATAAATAAAAAAAAATAAAAAAATGACAGGGACCAGAGTCCATATACAGTTAGCCATACCCAGGTCTCCATAGTACTGGAGGCAGAAGTATCCAGAACAGAAATCTTACAGTCTTAGCCAGGCCCATAAGGTGATTTTTTTTCCCTATGGAAGAGGTACATGAAAAAAGATTGACCTTATTTGGTCCTGGCAAAAGTGGTGCAATCAAGTCTCCAGTGTCCTGTTGTTTGTCCAAAGTCTGGACCAAGTCCTGGCAGCAGGTGCTGTTCTAGAGCATCTTGCCCAATGGTCAGTGTTGTCATAATCCAGGTGGAGACATCATGGTGTCCCAAACTTATTGGGAGACCTTGGGTTACTTTTAGGATATTGAAGTCTCTGTTTAATATAAGCTTTTTAGATCATTATTTTAAATGACATATTCTGCAGATCTCTGAAGTATGAGGGCTGCCTAGGTATGTCTGATTAGACAAACTTTGTTTCTCATTACTTTCTCATTTGACTCTGAAAACATATACAGGGACCTAAATAAGGCTTATTCCTGTCATTTATTATATCAGTACTTTAAGGATAACTGACTAACTTGTATATCCAAACAGTCTATAGTAAGTTAGCAGCTTTCATAAGACTAGAACTTTACATTACGTAATGATTTTGAATCAAAGCTAATAAAGAAACTGAATTAGTCATTCCACGGGTAAAAACTGAACAAGTTTGTATCCAGCTGTTAATGCTGTCTCCTGGGAAGGCAAGGAAAAAGTCCCAGGGTGAAATGGGAACAGGAGGGAGCTCAGGGGCTAGCAATGGCCTTGACAAGTTCTGAGGGACTACAGCCATATGTTAGGGAAGGGCCACAAGTTTCTTTTGCCAGAGATAACAAGGGCTACACCGTTTTAAGAGAGTATGAACTTTCTGCCAAGGCCTCAGGTAACCAACCCACTGTCATCCCTCATGGGACTTGCCTTGGGTCATTCACATATCTTTATAAATGATAACATTGGTATGACACTCAGCCAGGCTCTCTCCACGTTCCCTCACGACTGTGGGTGGGCCGGCTAAGGACCCATAGGCACCCTGGACTTGGACCCCTTTCCAACATTCTGTGCCTGCTCCACCGCTGCAAATGTTAAGGTTCTTCTCCAAGTTGACTTTCACTCACATTCACCTCTGGTTGTTCCCCATGGCTAAAGACAGATTTGCACACTTTTTGTCTTTTTTTTTTTTTTTTTTTTTTTTTTTTCAAAGTGGAAAGTGGTCCTATCACCACTGTTTGGACCTTTTGTTCTCTCAGGCTGCTTGGAGTGGTCCTTTCCAGTGCCCAATTCCTGTGCCAAAGGGTCTGGAAATTGGCTTGGCTTAGCTCTCAAACCACACTATTTCGCAGACATCCTGAATAGTGGCTTTTGGGTTTTTGCCTTTCTCACACTTTTGGCCATGTTAAACAAACTATCATACCTGTCTGTCCAAGCTCCCTCCTGGTATGTCTCTTACAGACTCTAAAACCTCTACCTTACTTACACACTCCTAACCTTACCCACCTTTGCACTAACAAACAGCCTAAGTGCTCTTATATAAGAACCTAAAGGGAGAGCTTTCTAATTTCTACCAGCAAACAGGACTGCTGGTGCCCCCGGGCCTCTCTCTAAAGTCTGCTTTTCATTTAGAGCAGCCCATCCCCACCTGCCTCTAAATGCTCTTTTTTTTTTTTCTTTAGCTAATATTCCTTTTCTTGCTCCCATTCCTTCTATTATATATGCTACCACTGCCTCTGGCCCCGCAGAAACCATCATGATTAGTTGGATACATGATGCAGCTGTTTCCGGTTCCATTCCTCGTTCTCCAGTGTGGCTGGTGGTGTGGTGGCATGGTGACACAGCGGCTCACACTGCTAAGCAATTTTCCTGTCCACTTCATGCATGAAAGAATGTGTAAATGTTATGGCCACGTGGATGTAATTCTGTTTTAAATATATATTCTACACAGCCTCTATGTCTCTCTTGTTATTCATATCTGTTTAAAATTCCTGGCACAGCTCTGAAAATGTGGTTTCTGCATACAACAGGTGACTGCTGCTATTTTGGCTAAGAGCAGGTGATCTCACCACAATCTTGACTAAGGGCAGGTCATGTGACCATGTCCCATCATCTTTACTGAGGTATTCCTTGCCTAGTCTCATGGCTAACATACATTTTTTTTTGTATCTAAATTCTTCTTACTACCAATGTTACATGTGTGTTTTGTGGAGTGGAATGCTTTTGGTACGGCCCAATAATGTGTGCACTTTGTCCAACTCCTGTTTAATGTGTATGTGTGTGCATGCATGTGATTTGAGTAAATTACATATAAACATAAGTTAGCTTTAACTCTATGTGTAAATTTGTATAAAACTTAAATTCAACTGAGTGTAAATGTACGTATATTCATTGTTAAATGTTTTAATTCTCTGTTCATTGTATTTCATTCCAGACTAAGAAAATAGTAAGTCTCATGTTTTAAATTGTTATGTACTATTAAATCTCTTTAGAAAATACTGTATATGTAATCCAACTCTGCTTTAAAATATATTAAGCTGTTCGCCACTATTGTCAATTCTACTGTAAAGTTTCTATCACAAGCAGTTTTTACCTTTTTTTGTCTTCCACAAATATAAATCTTACCTGTTAAAAGCCAGTACAGTCAAACTTGGACTCAGCTCTCCAGGAAGATTCAATGTTGTAGTTATAACTTATCTATGCAGAGTAAACAGCCCTCTACTGCTCAGAGATTTGGGGAATATGACATTTAAAGATTAATTATTAAAAGACTTTTCATACCAGAGAGATCGATTGGCTTTGTAGCAGCACTCTGTTTCCTCCAAAGAGGACAGAAGACAGATGGGCACAGAACAATGTCCATCTGCAGTTTGCTTCATCAACTGCCAAGCACTGACCACTGGGAAAAACTGCCTTGTATCCAAACGTAAGATCTCCAGATGTGGACAAAGAGTCAAATGGAATCAACAGCCCAACTGCTCAGGTCAAGGTAGGCTTATTTTCCTACATATTTTCTAACCTACACTATCTTCTAAAACCTGGCAGGCCCTGTGCCAAACAGCAAAAGGGAAATATGACCCTCCATGACCATGGAGAACCCTGAGGCAAGGCCTTAGGTAGACAACTGAATAAGTTCTCTATCATTTTTTAACCAGTAACTCTTCATGTAAAATTTTATCCTTCTCAAAGATCTCTGATGCAGTTTGACAGTTGAGTTTTGTCATCTTAAAAGGACAATTTCACCAAACAAATTTTAATATAACTTCTTAACATATTCTAAATAAAGGGTTTTTTAAGATACACAAATACAAGTTATTAAGGTACGTACCTACAAGTTATAACTGTGTGAGGACATATACTGTTGAAATAGAGCGGCGGCGGGGCTGCGTCCCCAACACCCCGGCCGCTTGGCTAGCTTATGGCCGAAATAACAACACACAAACTGTATTCATTTAAGAACTGCTTGGCCCCATGAACTCTAACCCTTACAGGCTAATTCTCGCACCTGGACTAGCCCATTTCTAATGATGTGTGTAAGCACCCCAAGGTGCGCTTACCGGGAAGAGTCTAGCCTCCGTCCATCCTGGTGTCTCTGCTCCAGAGAGCAGAGCTGTTGGGTCTCTCCGGGAGCAGAGCAGAGTCTGACCTCACTTCCTCTTCCGCCCAGAATTCTATTCTGCTTCCTCCTCCCATCTATGCTCTAAGCTAAGCCAAGCAGTGTGTTTATTACTTAACCAATGAAATCAACAGATTGATATATGACACTCCCACATCAATATACAAGTTATCAAATTTCTCTCTCACATTGCCTTTCATAGTCTTAAGAATACTTTTTGTTGTACAAATATGCTGTTGTTGGCAAGAAGATATCTTAACTAAGGGAGCCATTTTAGGGCTGGCAAGAGACTTGCCTCTAGAGGGGTTCCCAGGTCCAAGAAGATGTCCCCAGGTTGTTCCTTGGACAGCTGAGGAGAGGGCGCCTGAACTGGCCTTGTCCTATTGCCACACTGATGAATATCTTGCATATCACCATAGAACCTTCATCTGGCGATGGATGGAGATAGAGACAGAGACCCACATTAGAGCACTGGACTGAGCTCCCAAGGACCAAATGAGGAGGAGAAGGAGGGAGAACATGAGCATGGAAGTCAGAACCGCGAGGGGTGCGTCCACCCACTGACATGGTGTGGCTGATCTAATGGGAGCTCACCAAGGCCAGCTGGACTGTGACTGATGGAGAATGTGATCAAACTGGACTCTCTGAATGTGTCTGTCAATGAAGGCTGACTGAGAAGCCAAGGACAATGGCACTGGGTTTTGATTCTACTGCATGGACTGGCTTTGTGGGAGCCTGGTTTGTTTGGATGCTCACCTTCCTAGACCTAGATGGAGGGGGGAGGACCTTGGACTTCCCACAGGGCAGGGAACCCTGACTGCTTTTAGGACTAGGAAGGGAGGGGGAGGAGGAGTGGGGGAGTGGGAGGGAAATGGGAGGCAGGGAGGAGGTGGAAATTTTTAAAAAATAAATAAAAAAAATGAAAACAACCAAAAATATGCTGCTGTTTATATAATGTATGTGTCTAAAACTTATGTTTTCACAAACTCAAAAAATTCTTGTGAGTTTCAAGGATCTGAATTGTAGCATCTACCCTAAACAGATCATATACACCCCTTTCAATTCCCTGAACCTCAATTTTTTTTCTTCCTAAACTTAACTTTGCCCTCTGCTCTGCCAATACCTTGCCAGGTCCAAGAGACACTGGACAGGTACACACCACAAATCATGTATAGGAATAAAATGACTGGCAACCCCAGGATGTGACCAGCACCTCAAGCCCCCTCAAGAAAGACTTCAATGCCCACAAATAAACAGGAAACAATCTTGAATATTCACCATCCCAGTTCCTTTAACCTGCTGTGCCTCTCTGCCTTTTTATTATAAAAAGAAGATGGGAATGTTATAATCTGCTGACCTGATCTGTCACCTGTGTACCCTGTCCCTCTAACAGACACGTCCTGCCCACTCTGAACCTCTCCCTTCTGCTGAGGCAAGTTGATCTTCAACCTCTTCTCCAGTCTGCTTTCTCTCTTTCCATCCATCTTCTGAAGAGGTAACTACTGCCTCTTCCCCCTGGCTCTTTCTCTTTTCCCCTTTTCTCCCCCTTCTTTTTTTTTCCCTTCCATAACCCCTAAGTAAACTCTTTACCCAAACTCTCTCCGTATGGCATATCTGTCTGTCTCCCACCGAGGCCTCAGACCACTCACCAGGGGACCCATTGAGGCCTTGGGTGACCCTCAACCACTCCTTGTGTGATGAGCCTTGGGTCACTCACCTATCTTTAAAATGATGACACCTTGAGTAAAGAGGGACATTTTTAAGCCTTTGATTCTCAAATTTTTAATGCTTTGACCTGTTAATATAGTTTCCCATGTTGTGATGAGCCCCTATTACAAAATTTTTACGATTTTTATTCTACAACTTCAGTTTCATCATTGTTATTAATCTCTATGTAAACATGACAGGCAGGTGGTCCTAGGTTACCCCTATAAAAGTTTCTTTTTTCCACCAAAAAGTCAAGACTCAATGGACTGAGAAACTGTATGCATCACTCTGCTAGACCGCTTAGGTCATTGTATTGCAGCATTACAGGAAATGAACATCCCAGTTTCTGGTTAGCATTTTGTGCTTATGGCTGTGACCCTAATTTTTAGCTTTTTATTTTAAGTTCAAATATTAACAAATATAAAACATTTTATAAGCACAAATGTCCCATAGTCTTAACTGTTCTTTAAAAAATTAAAATCTCTTAAATGTCTTGGTGTAGGCGGTCATTCTGTGTTTGTGTTTCTTTCGTTGGTTAATAAAGAAACTGCCTTGGCCTAGTTGATAGGGCAGAACTCAGGCAGGTGGGGAAGACAGAATAGAGTTCTGGGAAGAAGTGCAGAGTGACAGATGCCATGAAGCTCTTGCATAAGACTGATGCTAGTTAAAATCTTTCCTGGTAAGCCACGACCTCGTGGTGTTACACAGATTGGTAGAAATGGGTTAGATCAAGATGTGAGAGTTAGCCAAGAAAAGGCTAGATATAAAGAGCCAGGCAGTAATTTAATTAATACAATTTCTGTGTAATTATTTCGGGTGTAAGCTAGCCGGTCAGCCGGGACCAAAAGCAGGCCTGCCCTCTCATACAACAATGTCTTCCTGCAATATTAAAATTAAAGTACCTATTTTGCTTCATCTTTAATGGCATGTAAATAGACTGTCTTTTAGATCTCAGCCTGCTCTACTGTATTTTAGCTGGTATTTCTGGTAACTATCACCTAGCCTTGGCATTTCTAAAAATGTTAATTCTTACAACTTTACAGTTTTTGGAATATTGGTCTTGCCATACATTTGTAAATTCAGCTGTTTCCTAAGATTCCTTTATTTCTTTATAACCATTATCACCTGGGTGACTCCCTCTGGAGGTCAGCTCATGTCAAAAGAGGGCCATTCTGAAGAACAAAAGATTACCCATTTTCTTTTATTAATGTCTATGCTGTTCTTAAGAGTGGTGTCTCTGACTTTCCGCCAAAGTGCCAGTGTCAAATCTAAGGGGGGTGAGGAAACATTCCCCATCTTCAGTCCTTCAGTTGGCAGTCAAACAAATGGCAGACACATAACTATGGCAGGGACTGTGCACAGACGACAGTTAGACAGAAGATTCTAAACAAATGATTGTCGTCTACAGATGGTCCCAGAACGTGAGGCCCCGGCAAAAGGGGCTCCATGATTCTGAAAACCGTATGGATGAGGAGGGAGGTCTCTAAGAGCGTTTCTTTGTCCCCCAGATCAGAATTACTGATGGAAGTCTGATGACTTCCCAGACGAGGGTCCAGTATGTCTCCTGGCCTTCCAGATCTGCCTTGCAAGGGTGTGCGCTAGGCAGGAACCTGACAGAGAGCTGAATGTGACTGCTTCTGAAGTCAAAGGTTACAGACAAATGAAAGACAAACAGGGACAGCGCTGTAAGTCATCCCTACAGCCTGCTTAAACCTTCGGGGTCTTAGGGTCTCAGGGGTCTTGATGGATCCCAGGAAGAGCCCCCAATATATTGCCTGAATCGCAGAGACACAAAGAAGACCCCCAGAGACAGACTCATTGAAGTACAAAAGCAAGGTTTAATCCTGTAGTACAAATCTCATTCAACAAGCACACTGACACAGCGCCTGGCAGAGGAGGTGCTCCACAGTTCTTAGGCAAGGCTTATAAAGGCAAAACCCACAAATCTATTGCTATGGGCATAAGGAGTCCGGGTGGCTCTCTGATTGGCTCCAGTCTAGGGGATTTTTTTCACTCTGCTGATATCAACTAAGAGCTGCTGGGCTGCAGTCTAGGGGACTTCCCGCTCTGCTGATATCTACCTTGGGGCATATCACTATATGGAGTTGGTTTTGTCCTTCACTACCTACAATGTTTGAAACATTAAGAATTTCCTGTGGATGGTCTGTCCTGAGTGGTGTCTGGGTAGTTTCATTTTTTGGTCTTTTATGGAACCAGGGTAAACTACTGTGACACAGGAGTCTATTGGGCTTGTCATGGTTGGATCTTAAAGTGTGTTTTTCTTATCAGTTGGGATGGGGGGATAAGGTAGGGAAGCCAAAGCAGTCATTTTCATTAGAAACAATAAGAAATAACAACTAAGAATTTTTGTCCATGAAAATGTGATTAATATGTCTTCTTAGATGTGATATACAGTCAAAGAGACACTGTTAAAGCCTAGCCCTTTCCTCTTATAGCAACATTTAATAGCTAAACTGTACATCTAAAGCTAAATGACAGCAACCAAGAGCTTATTATAGTTTAGCAGGAAACCCCACTGGCATATTTCCTGGTTTTTCCCCTCAATATTCTCTTCTCTTTCACTCATCCTTTATCATATTAATTCTGGTTTTCTTTGATAAATTACACAAAGTTAGAAAATAATGCTAAAATAGAAATTAAAAAGTGTAAGTGTAGATTGGTATGATCATCATTGTCCAATTATAGTGTTACTTCAGGTGAGTGGGGCTGGGACTCTGTTGACTGAAGCTTAAGTCCAACCAGGTCCCACATCCATATAGTCCCAAACACACAGAGGTCTATATTAATTATTAACTGATTGGCTTATTATCTCAGGCTTCTTATTAACTCTTATAACTTATATTAGCCCATAACACTTGTCTATGTTAGCCACGTGGCTTGGTACCTTCTTCAGTGAGGCAATCACATCTTGCTTGCTCTTTGTCTGGCTACCTCTGTGTCTAGATGATAACTTCAGACTGAAATTTCCCTCCTCCCAGAATTCTCATT
>NW_026067959.1:41681-94241 GCF_014885135.2 Alexandromys fortis | reverse complement strand
GATGAAGAAAGTATGGAATATATACATATTAGAGTACTACTCAGCAGTAGAAAACAAGGACTTCTTGAAATTTGCAGGCAAATGGATGGAAATAAAAAACACTATCCTGAGTGAGATAAGCCAGACCCAAAAAGAGGAACATGGGATGTACTCACTCATATTTGGTTTCTAGCCATAAATAAAGGGCATTGAGCCTATAATTAGTGATCCTAAAGAAGCTAAATAAGAAAGAGAACCCAAAGAAAAACATATAGGCATCCTCCTGAATTTTGGTTCAGTTTTAAAGGGTGATACAAAATCAGAATTTTGCAGTCCAAGAATTCAACAGGAAGGGTTTGAATGCAAATGTTTCATTTTATTCAATCTACTGGTAAATAATTTTCTCCTCTTTCTATCCAATGTTGACTTCTATTTCCCTTCCATTTTCAATTTTTTTCTCAGTGTTTTCTCCATCTCTGGTTGGTCTTATATTTTCCCAGAAGTCTTTCAACTCTTTTTTTTGTTCAGCAACACTGTTTACACCTTGTAAAATAATGCATAAATACTGTCTCCTATTGCTTTGTTTCATAGTGTCTATTTTTGAGGCTCTTTGCACCTTAATTATTGGATGCTAGACCAAGCAACATCATTCTTTTGTGTTTCCACTCATCTCTATGTTAATATAAAGGTTAAATGGGCAGAGTGTACTTGTTACTTTTTGTTGTTCGCTAAAATACAATTACAACAGAAACTTACAGAGGAAAGAGATTATTTTAGGCTTAAAGTTCCAGAGGGTTAGAGTCTGTCATGGTGGAAGAGGCATGGCTACAAACAGTCCCATCTGGATGATCAGAGCTTATGTTTTCAACCACAGAAAGCAGAGGATGAACTGAAAGTGGGCTGAAACTCTAAACTCTCAAAGGCTATTCCTATTGATGTAGTTCCACAAGTATGCCCCACCCCCACAGCTAAGGGTTCAATAACCTCTCCAAATAGCACCACCAACTAGGAATCCAGTGTTCAAACACCTGAGCCCACAGAGGTTGGTTCTCATCTAAACCCTCACACTTATGCTAGGCTTACCACTTTACTTTTCTGAATCAGTTTCCTCATTCACAAAGTGGAGCAGAAATGTCCTTGTTTAATAAAATATTACAGTTATGCTGAAGTCAAACTTGCTTTTTTAAACCTTGATGAGCCATTTTCAGTCTTATTAACAATAAAGAACAAGTGCCAAGGATGTAAATGCTGCTTAGGGAAAAAGCATCAATTTCCCCGCTTTAGATTTTACTTAGCACGCAAGAAACCATCATCAATATCAGTGACAATTACACACACCTCTTTCTTCCTCTTTATATGTGTGTGAGACCCATAACTTAAAACCATTGCTGCTATTCAGCACAAAAACAAATAGCAAAGCAACTCTGCTTGTGATGTATTTCAGCAGTGCAACTTAGACTTGCCACTATTCTGTTAAATTATGAATATCTATCACTTGATGGAGTCAGTGCTTTTCTTTGGAATAGGGAAGGAGGTAAAGCAGATGAAATTGCTGCAGAAAACACACAATACACTTACTGAAGCAATTAACAATAGGTATTCTTCACCAAGGGTTTAAAGTTGCTGATGCAGCAAAAACAAATGTTTTTGTTTTCATGATGGTGACAGATTATAGAACCTTGGCCTTGAGCCTTGATGTAATCCTATTCAAAATAAATCATATATATAAGAGGTGACTGGCAAGGTGAGAAAAATACTAATTCAGGCTAGGTGGTGTCACATGGTCAGTGGTAGCAAGGATTGATTGTGGGGTGTGAAGAAATTGGGGGGTGGAATGCAGGAGTAGAACCATGTACAATCTTTTCTCTTCCAGACTCAGCTGGCTCCTGACAAAACTGCCAGACCTCAGCAGGGTGAATGAGAGATTGCTGCAGAATTAACCACAAGGACAGACATTCTGCTTCATCCTAAATTTTCTTGGATGAAGGAGTTTTTCATCATGAAAAATGCTGAATTGCTAATGTTTCAGCTACTTTCATGATTTCCTCGCTTGGAAGAACTCGAAGTCACTGTGAATTTTTCATGGGATAATGGCTGCTTGGTGTGTGAAAAGATGCTACAGTGAGAACACTTAGAGATGGGATGCCCAGTTATTTATAAGAGTGTTGCAAGGAAAAGAAAAAGGTATGCTTAACCTTATTGTTCATATATGGTCAATTTTTCTACTTCCTGAGAGAGACGGCTGAATGAAAACAATTATGAAATATCATCTCCCCAGAATTTACATGGTTCAAATCAAGGAGTTAGAAAGGAACAAATGTTAGGTAGGGTGGAGAGTAATAAGAAATCTCAAATGTCTCTCACAAATTATTTGAGGTGGGGGATGGAGAGATGGCTCAGTGGTTAAGAGCATTGCCTGCTCTTCCAAAGGTTCTGAGTTCAATTCCCAGCAACCACATGGTGGCTCACAACCATCTGTAATGAGGTCTGGTGCCCTCTTCTGGCCTGCAGACATACATACAGATAGACTATTGCATACATAATAAATAAATATAAAAAAATCTTTGAGGTGGTGTGGCAGTCTTTATTACAAAACAATATGATTTGAGGGTTCCTTAATAAATACAACTTGAAATAGAGCTATCATACATGGTCTAGCAATCTCACTACTTCACATATTTTCAAAGGGATTAAAATCAGCATGTGGAGGACAGATATTTACTTCTCATTTTTATTATAGCAGTAGTCTTAAAAAGTAATCATGCAGTCAGCCCAGGCATCTATAATGGATGAATAGATAAGAAATATGTAACATATGTACATCATAGAATATTTCTTCAGCTATTGAAAGAATGTATAGCAAAATAAAATTTGAACACAGGTACTCTGAATCTGTTGACAGTGTTGATTGTAGAAAACATGGCTTATTACATAAAACTATCAATGTCAGGCACTGGTTAATTTTTTGCAAGTTATGTTTGAATGAAATATCAGTAACATAAAAAAAGCTATTTCTTCTACTCTTGGTAGCTACTTATAACTAGCTGGTAATTGTATTGTTGAAAACAAAATACAAGTTGGTTAAAGTACACAGAGAAAAAATTAATCTTGACCTGACCAGACATCAAGAAGAACTTCCTGGCTACTTTTAATAGTTCTAGAAGATATTATGTAGACTACTTGAGAAGAGAAAGCACTAAAAGTCATATTCTGTACTTAACCATGCATGCTACAACACTGACCCACTATTTAAGAAGTATCATATGTGCAATAGTTAGATGGCTATTTTGGGTATAAGCAAAACTTTTTGGTTGTATTTATGTCTTGCTCCATAGAAAGGAATTCATGCCTGATATATAACTGACTAATATACCTGAGTAATAACTGTGGCTAGGATGGCCCTAGGTTGTAGGAGGGAGGCAATTGTTGCTCTTTTGCTTACTGGTCATATTTTCAAACTGCCTTCTTGTTTTTGCTTTGGAAAATTGTTAATGTGGATATTTACTACTGTTCAAATGACTAAGACTATTTGACTGACTTCTAAAATAAAAATGGGACATCTAATATTTTCCTCTACCTCAAGGCCCAAGGGATATCTCTGGAGGGGAGCTGAAAGAATGTAAGAACAAGAGGATGAGGAGGAGTGCTGTAAAATATTTGTCTTTGACACATATGAACACTGCACATTCACAAATCCTCTGGAACTGCATTTACTTGCACAATACCTGTACAACATGGGGCTAAAGGCACTTGATGATTTTCAGAGAAGGGGGAGTCACTTTTATTTGTGGTTTGGTCACTAGTACATTACAAATGTCATGACAGGCAGCATTAAGTGGACTCAGTGAACTATCAAAAAAAAAAGTTTGGAGGGGAGATACATTGAGGAGGCCAGGAGAACTACGATGGGTTGGATATGGTTAAGATAAATTGAATATGTGTATGACATATTCTAAGAATAAATAAATTATTATTTTTAAATTTACATTTATAGAATTTTTTGTTTGCCTCTCTGTTTTAATACTAGAAATTCCTATGTAGTAAGATATGTTTCTTTTTAAAAATTTAAATGCCAAGGTTCCGGTCCAGGCACCAGGAGAGACATCACTGGGGTGAGTGAGTTTCTGACCGTGGCAGCAGCCCTGGACAGGGAACTCAGACACCCCTCCTACACTTCCTGGTCATCCTCAGGGGCTACTCTGCCCGATACCTCCTCTCTCTTCCTATCCCACCCAGCTTGCACCCACAACCCTNGGGGAGGGGGAGAAGATTGGGGGAGGGGGAGGGAAATGGGAGGCTGGGAGGAGGCGGAAACTTTTTTTTCTTATTCTCAATAAAAAAAAAGAAAGGAAAAAAAAATTTAAATGCCAAGATCAAGCTCCTTGTGGTGATTTGAATAAAAATGACACCCATCAGCTCATAGAGAGAGGCATTATAAGGAGATGTGGCCTTGTTGGAGTAGGTATGACCTTGTTGGACCAAATGTGTTACTGGGGGTGGACTTTGAGTTTTCAGATGATTAAGCCAGGCACAGTGTCACTTTTCTTTCTTGCTGCCTGCCAATCTAGATGTAGAACTCTCAGCTACCTCTCCAGCACCATATCTGCCTGTGTGTGCCATGCTTGCCACCATGATGATAATGGACTAAATCCATTGGACTGAATTGTAAACCTCTTCTAATGACATGTTTTCCTATGGTAATGGTGTCTCTTTAAGAACAGTAATAATCCTAACTAAGGTAGAAGCTGATACTATGATCTGGGGTATTGCTGTGATAGGTGGAACCATGTTTTTGTTTGCAGGAATGTGGACTTTGGTACTTTATGTTAGGAAAACAATGGATGCTTTAAGCATGGATTAATGAGCCATACTTGTAGGAGAATGCAAAAACATTTGTGTTAAGGGGGATTTGAACTGTAAGGGACTAGCTCAAGAAGTCTCAGAGGAGAAGAATATGTGGACTAATGATTATATTTTTTCATGATGTTTTGCTGAAGAATGTGGCTTCTTTTGGCCTTTGTTCAAAAAAATCTTCCAGAGTCTAAGTTGAAGAGTTATAGATTAGTAGTTAAGGCAGAAGACATGTAAAAACAACCTGATATTGCCTGTCTTCCTTGGTTACTAGTAGCCAGATTTATGCGGATCTATAATGAAAAGGAGCAAGCTGGGCAGGAAAATAAAGAAACAAATTATACAGTTTGAAGAGAAAAGGAACACCAGAAAAATATTTCAAGAAAAGTCTGAAGCTAAATAGAATAAAGGGAGTTGTGACCTCAGGGCAAGAACCACCCACCTAAGCTTCCAACTTATGAAAGAAATTAATGAACAGAATAGGGACATGTATGGTGATAGATGCCTTTATTCCAAAATGTCAGGAGACAGAGATGTGTGGATCTCTGAGTTTAAGGCCACCCTGGCTTATGGAGCAGGTTTCTGGGAAAATCAAGTTTAGCTGCTCAAGAAAACCATCAAAAATAGAAAGATGGTGATGATGTAATAGAATCATGGGTCCATATTCCATCCCTAGTAAGTCACAAAACTTGGCAGCTTTTGACATGCGGTTCTACTTTAGAGTAAAGAATCAAAAAAGGGATTATGTAATTTCCCTCCGTGGCCAAGAAAAGCCACTGAGATGAGTCATGTATCATGTGTACTTGCATAGAGTTCTAGAGAGGCTATGGTATGAAGCTGTGAATATGAAGACTTACTTGCCTTGGAGAAACCAAAATGTTGGAGATTCTAGAGCCATGGGATACATACTCAGAAAAGCTCCTAACAGGGAGCTAAGAGAAAAGATTTTTTTCTCTGAACCTAAGAGAAAGAATTGTGTTACAGTCAACAAGTTGACAAGAGTTGGAGATGTGAAGAACACTTTAACATCACATAAGGAGATACAGAGTTTAGAATTTGCCCACCTGATTTTCAGTCCTGTTTTGGTCCAATATTTCCTCAGTATGCCTCCTTTTCTTCCTTTATGAAAAGTAACATATATAGGTTAATGTGATTTGATGGACCATGACCCCTCAGAAAGTCTCCCTAAACCCCCAAAATAGCTCACCTGACAAAAAGCAGGAAGCAGTTTGGATAAAATTATGCCCAAATTCACAAATATTTTTTTTATATTTGTTTAGATTTAAAGGGGGGTATGTTATAGAGATGAATACTTTGCATATAGATCTTGGTCTATTGATGCAAATTAAAGTCAATTTTATTATATGTATTTCTGCTCTTGTTTAAGGTATTGTATTTTTGAATTTTACTTTAAAATGTAATGTATAGTTAAGAAATACATATTAATAGAAAGTCATTTATAATAGTCAAACTTGTAGTAATGTTAGTTAGGTTAGGTTGTCTAAATGTACAGAAATTCATTGCAGGAGGATAGGCATTCTTCAAACCTTTCGAAGATTAATAGAATATGACATTAAAAATGTTTTAAAAACAGGATTTTTCATGACAGTAAGACATGTTTGCTTCTGGCAATACCAATTAAATTACTTCAGAAAGGTTAATGGACATTCAAGAAACTCATTAAGGCGTTTTCCTTCTATGTGACAAGGTTAGCCATTTGGGCAAGAAACTGCTCTTCCCTGCACTGTTTGATGCTATATGAACTTAACATGCAGGACCCACAAAAAAATTGTTGAAGGTGCCTAAAAAAGGTGAGTCAGTCCTTCAGGGTTCTTGCTTCATGAAAGAATCTGCCAGAAATTCTGCAGGACACAGAAGAAAGTGTCTGACAAACTATCAATATAGGTGGAACTGTCTTTAAAAATTCCTGCTTCATGGAAAAGTCTGCCAGATACTATGGGCTTGTAGGCTGAAGATGGATATCCCAATGTTATAGAAAAACTTGGGGTGACTGTCCAGGCAGCAAGATATCTTTGTAAATTCTAGAGTTTTGGAAGTTGCTTACAATGCACTTTCTGTTTACATAGGTAATATTGTATCTGTCTAGAGTCTTTGATGGAGTTGAAGAAAGATAGCTATAATTATGAAAGATAAATTAGATATAAAACTTTTGGCTCACAAAGATAGAATAAATGATAGAATATTTTTCTTAATTTGCCAAATGTAAATGGATTAAATATTATAACTGTAATTCTCTCTTGATAACTGTTTTCTTGTATGTAATATTGCTATGCTTAAGTTAACATCTTCCTTTTTATTTAGATAGCAAAGGGGGGAGGTGATATGGGATTCCCCTCTGTATGCTATGAATATGATTTATTATTATTGGTAAAGACAGAAGCTGCTTTAGGTCTATGGAAGCACAGATTAGAGCAAGGCAGGAATTCCAAGCAGAGATAGAGGAGAAAAGAAGTCGGAGTCAGGGAGATGGCATTTAGCTACTGAAAGAGAAAGATGCCAGCTGTCAGACATAATCTTATTTGTAGGCCACAGCCTCATGGTGATTTACCAATTAATAGAAATGGGTTAGTTTAAGATGTAAGATTTAGTTAATAAGAAGCCCGAGCTAATAGTCTGACCAGTGTTTTAATAGAGTTTCTGTGTGATTATTTTGAGTCTGGGTGGCCAGGAAAAAAATGAGCAGCCTCAGCCTACACATAATATTAAACTTTGACATGGATAAAACTTCTTGTGTTGCCACTGAACAAAGAGTATACTTTCATTATGACTGTAATCAATGGACTTATAGTTTATTGGGGAAATGTGAACAAATATAAGCAAATGTTCTTAAGAAATGTCTTGAAGGCATCCTTTGTTATATCCCATGTCATATATCAACTAATATGTCATTAGGTCTGGTAAGATGCTGAAGATGACATTTTGATGTCGCTGTTATGTAATTTGGACAATAGAGTTTAACTTCAGAGATTCATTAAATAATTCTTAATGAAATTTATTATGGAATAGTGAATGGGATTCATTTGACTCAAGAGGCCAACATTAGGAAAGATGACTATTAATTTGTAAAGAGCAGAAGACAGGGAGAGTTTTTAATCTGAGTAGACAAAACTGACAATAGAGGATGTAAAATGAGTCACTGAAAAAAGATAAAAAAGATTAGATAGGAGACATGTCACCTAATGGGCGAAATTTTAGTCAGACCTTTTTATCTGGACCCCCAGCTCCAAAATAATCACACCTAGATTCATTATTAATTATAAAAGCTTGATTTTAAGCTTAGGCTTGTTTCTAACCACCTCTTATAGCTTAACCCATTTCTATTCATGTATGTGCTGCCACATTGCTCATGGCTTGTTACCTCATCTTCTAGACCTCATGCTCCCCCAGTCTCCTCGTGATTCCTTGTTACTTCTTCTCCTCAGAATTCTTTGTACCTGCAAATCCTGCTTAGCTATTGACTGTTCAGCGTTTTATTAAACCAATCTGAGAGACAGTTTTATAGTGTACAAAAAGATTGTTCCACAGCATTTCTTCTTTTTTGTCTAAATAAGAAGGAAAGGTTTTAATTTTAACACAGTAAAGCTGTATACAATAAGAACAAGTATCAAGAAAGGATTAGACTTACAATACTGTGTCTGTTTGTATTTTACAGATATAAGGCAAAAAACACAGTTATTTTTCTTACCTTGGTGAGTCCAAAGTTTTGTACCTAATTTACTTTCTATTATAACTAGAGAAATGTTTAACTTTAATTATCTGGTCTCAAATTCATCAAAGATTGCTGAGTAAACAGGAAGTGCAGCCTAAGTCATTTTCAAAAGTAAGAAATGAAAAATATGACTGCCAGAATAGTCACCAAAATGTTTTTGTGCAAGTTGGGTTGATATCCTATAGGCCTAAAATATCTGACAGATTTTTCTGTGAAGCAATAATTTTGAAGGTCTGTCTTTCATTATCATGGCAAAATTTTATAGTCCTTTTTTCCTTTGTAGCCTGTTTGTCTACTTTATACAGCATATCGTCAACAGCCAAGGCAAGATTAGTTTCTTTACCCATTGGCTAACCTTGACACAATGAAAGAAAACTCCAAAAGGAATTTCTTTGATGCCCATCATCTTCTGTATAGTAAATCAGTGCTGCCAGGAGCAGAGATATCTCACTGTCATGAAAAGCCCTATGTTAACAAAATATTTTAAATGCCACAATCTGTAGGTACTTGAAGTGTTTGAAAAACATCTATCTATCTAAAACATATCTGTTTGACCTTGAAAGCATTCCTAACATGACTACAGTTTGTTATAGATGACTAACCTACTAATTTATATTTCTTTATTATTCTAAAAATAGTTTTTAAATACTAGAACTTTACACTACATTTTTTTTCTTTGTCGTTGTTTGAGACAGAGTTTCTCCGTGTAGCTTTGGTGTCTGACTTGGAACTAGCTCTTGTAGACCAGGGTGACTTTGAACTCACAAAAATCTGCCTGCCTTCCAAATGGAACACCGGGATTAAAGGCTTGTGCCACCACTGCCTGGCTTACATTACATTTAGAATGAGCTGCATAGCTACAATGCCTTAAACAAGAGCAGAAACATGTATACAGTATAATAAAAATAACCTCAAATCTGTATCAATATATAATAAACAATATACTATAATAAATATAATATAATAATGTAATATATTACATGTATAATATAACATAAATATAATAAAGCAATGAAAACTATTTGAGACTAGTTGTTGTTCAAAAGTAGACTCAAAATTCTACTATTCTTTTATTCATTATTTCTATACTATAATCTCCCCTTTTCCCTTCAGAAAAAAGATTCCTGAATCTGATATTCCTTGCTGAGCTTTCTTCCTGACCATCACCAGTAACCAAATCCCTTAACCAATGACAAACATCTGTAACCCAACGAATGACATCCATCTCTTGGCAATGTGGGCGTTCTGTTCTCTAGACTGCTTTCTGCTGTTTGGGTGGTCCTAGAATCTTTGGGGAATGCTGGGAATTAGAATAATGATCAAGTCTGTGAGACTGCACCATCTCGGCAAGAAACTTTGAAGTTATTCCAGATGCAGAACTCTGAGAAAATTGAAACAGAGGCACTCTGAGAATATGGATGACTTGGGCCACCCATTTTCATTGTCATGTCGAAAACACATATACTTTCAAAGATAACATACATATTTGCATTAGCACAGCCATAGACTGTGTATTATACACAAGTCATCCAAAGATGATTTTTTTTGTTTTGTGTTTGAGCAATTAAAATATGCATCACCTACATGACAGTTTTTTGGGTTTATTTCTGTAGCCAGGATTTTCAGAGGATCTCTCCCAATCAAAGATGATCTACCTCAACCTTGAATGAATCCAAAGCCTTTTGTTTTCTGTGGAAACAAAATCATAACTTCTTGCCCAATGTAACATATGTTTGACATCCATTTTGAGTTAAGACATTTTAGAAATATATAAGTTTCATTTAATTTAATAATTATTATAATCCAAATGTCTCTTAGCAGCTATTATTTTCACATCAGCAATCCAAACATTTAAAGGTAATCCAATACCATGTAGATTCTAGACTACATGCGTACTTCTCATCTCTATGTGGCTGACTATTTGTATATTTTACTTTTTTCTTTAAAGACTTTTTCCAATTATTTATAAACAATTTTTCTATGACTGTTTGTATTTATTTTTTCTTATGCCTATGCATATTTTTTAAACACACTGGAACCTGTTTGAAACTTTTTTTTCTTTTTGTCTGGATCTGCTTTTCTGTATATCTATAAACTTTTCTGTCTGCATGAGCAAAACTTAAAACTCCACTCAATTTAGCTAATGGTATCTGGTGGCTCAAGTTTGCAGGCAGTGCCTAGGAGATGCCTGTACCTCAGCTATAGTTCCTGGTTTGTTACCTTATCTCCTACATGCTCTTCCTGAGTCTCATAATGACTCTGCCCTTCTTCTCACTAGAATGTTCTGTGCCTGAAAATTCAGCCTAGCTCATGGCTGCCTAGTCTTTTATTAAACTAATCTGAGTGACACATTTTCACATTATACAAGATTATTCCACAGCACTCCATGAATTAGCACTATTACCTATTATGAATATAGCATACTTTATAGATAATATTCCTTTGTTAGCTTTATTGTTAACAAATATTTTTCTACTATGATATAGACTTTCTTTGCTTAATTATTTTCCTTTCCTGTGCATGCAGAAGTCATGTAGTCCTGTTGATCAATTCTTATTATCATTTATTTTCTGAGTGACTGGATATTTTTCTAGGAAGCCATTTCCTATGTTTATATTTTGAAACAATTTACTTATGCTTTAATCTGAATTTAGCATCGTATATTTATATGTTTGATTGAATTAGAGTTGATTTTTATATAGTGTAAAATATGGGCATCTTGCATGACTTTTCTATATATGAATATCCAGTTATCCCAATACCATTTGTGGGAGAAGTTGTCATTTTTCCAATGTAGGTCTTAGATGCCCTGTCAAAAATAAGTTGGCTCTAATTGTATACCATACTCTATTTTGCTGATTTATATGGTCTGTTTTTGTGCCTGCACTGTTTTAGTTGCTCTGTTCTATGATAAAAATGTCATTATACTTTTAGTGGGGATTGAGTCAAGCCTATAGTTTAATTTTTATGATACAATCATCTTTACAATATTATTTCTATTAACTCATAAGTATAGGTCTCTTTATCTTCTGGAGTCTTAACTTTTTCCCTCAATGTTTTATAATTTTTGTTATAAAAATATTTCATTTCCTTGGTTAAGCTTATTTCAATTTTTGAGGCTATTGAGAATAGGACTGTTTTTGTTATTTCTTTCAGCAACCTCATTATGGTGTATAAGAAGACTATTGATTTTTGAATGTTGATTTTTTTTATTCCACTATCTTTTTTTTAATATTTATTTATTTATTATGTATACAGTATTCTGTCTGCTTGTATGCCTGCAGGCCAGAAGAGGGCACCATACATCATTACAGATGGTTGTGAGCCACCATGTGGTTGCTGGGAATTGAACTCAGGACCTCTGGAAGAGCAGTCAGTGCTCTTAACCTCTGAGCCATCTCTCCAGCCCCTTATTCCACTATCTTGAGAATGCATCAGCTGTAAGATTTTCTTACAAGTTTGGGGAGGGGTTCTCTATTATATAAGTCCATGTCACTTGTCAATACAGTTATTTTGACTTATTCTTTGATTTTTTTTTGTCTTCCTTCTATTGATGCTCAATATCTTAAAGAAGTGTGTCCCTTTAATGAAGCAGAAAAGTGGTCAATAGCTGACATTAAACCTTTGAATATAAATAAACTCTTTTTTTTTATTGAGACAGGGTTTTTCTATAGTTATGGAGCCTGTCCTGGCACTAGCTCTTGTAGACCAGGCTGGCCTTGAACTCACAGAAGCTCGCCTGCTTCTGCTTCCTGAGTGATGGGATTAAAAGCATGTGCCACCACCACCTGGCTATAAATGAACTTTTAAAGACAAAAATCCCTGACAATTAAGTGCTACCTTTGAGATATTCCACCAATCATATTTTGGATGCAATATAATAAAATAGAAATTTTATATTATTTTGAACTTGAAAAAAATGGATATACCTTTATATAAAATATCAGTAAATCTTAATTTATGAACAATAATTAATAGTGTGTGTTTCACTCAAATTAAAAACAACTCATCAAGACTTAAATAATTCTGAAGGATCTCAGTGTTTTATAAACTGCATATGACAGGGTCATAGAATAGCATAGCTTTTGGTGTTTAAAGGAAAACATGGCAGCCCATGTCAAGATTAATCTTTTATTATGAAAAACATTTTAAAAATGCTTGATTCTTGATTCTGCTCTTTCTTCAAGGAACTCAGCAATGTTCACACATGACTATAGTGGTAACATGACGAAAAACTCTCTCTCTCTCTCTCTCTCTCTCTCTCTCTCACACACACACACACACACACACACACACACACACACATATCTGAGTTGTATTTGAAGTCTCCAGTAAACCTGGGGCTGGAGGGTATAGGAGATGTGCTGGCAATTATGTGATTCTATTGAGTGCAGGACTAGGATTAATTACACAATATAATTTGGGTAGGAAGCAAACAAACAAACAAACAAAACAAAACAAAAATAAAACTGACTATTTAGTTGATAGCTTCACACTGGCAGAAAATTTCATATGAGTTGAACACTTCTCCAGTCTATGGGGAATTTGGTAGTTGGTAATTGGGCAGCAGGTGATAGGAGAAAGCATGCATGATCAGAAATCCCTACTTCAGGTCTGTATAGTTGCAATTTATAGCCATGAGTTACAAAAGTTTTTAGATTTTCCCACCTATGCAAGTAGCAGTCTTGACTGTTGCTATTTAAAAAGATAATTAGAGAAAGAAAAAGGCACAGTGAGGAGGTAATAATAACATTTCTCTGGAAGCAAACTGAGAAGTAAATCTCAGTCTAAATTCTAGACAGGCTGTGAGAATTCAGTGTTGCTAAGGTTATCCTGCATCTTTCTAATTTCTCTTTCCCAGTGTGAATCAGCTAGGGATATTTGCATAACTTCCTTTCGATCACTGTGGGACAACAAATTTAATAGGATCTCCATTATTTTTCCTTCTAGAAAAAAGAGAACTACGATGGAGAAGTGATTGTATTTGTTAAACAACATTGTTGCTAGTTTAGAATTTCTAAGTCTATTATTGTTGGTTTTGTTATAAATAATGTTAGTATAAAGGTCAGAGTTCAGTTCCTAGAAAGTCTCAGAGCTTCTCAAAGTAGGTCATGAAAAATTAGAAATAAGGATTTAAAATATGAATGGGAAGAATCTGGAAAATACTATTGGGGGGGCATCTGTGTCATTGAAGTTTGATAATAAAACATTAGTATTCTGACGCTCCCTTCTTTGTTGTCCTCCAAGATTGTGTTACGGGTAACAAATATGAGAGGTGTGTTTATCATGTTTTCATCTTGACCAGAAGAGTGGTTCTCTTAGGAGGAATGAGACTTAAATACAAAAGTCCAGCAGTTGGATTTTGAAGAATGATAATTCTGGAAAGAAAGACTTTGTATACACATATTCCGTTGAAACAGAAATTAAAAAAAAAATCCTTTAGAGAAAAATATTTGTTTTGGAATCATGATAGATATAGATCAGATTTGCCTTCAGAAAAGGGGTACTTGTCTGCTGCTAGGAATAATGTCAGCTATAAGCTTCTGGCTCTGATCTTCCTCATGACCTGTTTCTACCAGCTAAGAACTCTGTTGATGAGGTCACGCTCTTTTTCAGGCTGTCACATGTGGTGATTGATGGGATAAAAATGTGAGTACCTAAAGATTTAGGCTCACTGTAGAATCTGTGATGGGTTGTACTCACTCCAGAGCTCCTTGTCATGTGAGTGGAAGCTGTGTGGGTTCTATACCACAAATCATCTTTTGCCCATTTCTGCATTTGTTTCCTTTCATAGGTATTATTTCTTAAGAAAGACCATGCTTCTCAAATTCTGTCTGTTAGTCTTCTCTGGGGAAGTCAAGCACTGATAAGAAAGAGTAGTGTGTTGTGATTGTTTTTGCCTCATTCCACTTAGAAGCACCTGCAGCAATAAGGAAATAGTAATTAATACAACATACATTTGTTTCACCATGTGAGTGATTTAATATGAGCTGATAGGAGTCATAGAAACTTCTTTAAGCAAAATCCTTTAGACTTTGGCTTAAAGTCTCTCGGGTTTGAATCTCACTTGAGGAAGTTGGAATCATTGTCAATCCTCTTTTCCTCAGTTGTTTATAGTCTACTAAACTGTAGACTAATGATCTTGCTAACTTAGATATTAACTTAGGTACAGGTGGGTGTTCCTAGTGATACAGGGCTAATGAGAAGATACATTGCAGAGGAGGGAGAAAAATCATATTTTAGATTTAATACACACACACAAAACAAAGAAACAAACAGCAAACAAACCAACTAAACAAACAAATACCAGCAACCTGGAGAAAGCAGGGCTGGGAGTACATAAAACAATATTCACAGACTTGGTTGGATTGGGACACTGATAATAAAGTCCCAATATTGTTAGTCCAATGATTTTTTGAGACATTTGAGTGGTAAAATGGAGACGTGGCACTTTCTGCTACATTACTAAAAGAAATAAAAAATATTACCTACCACTGCCATCACCATTGTAAGTTCAAAAATACAGTGGGAACTTAGTGTATAAATGTCCTGAACTGAATGACTAATCCAGCTTTCAAGGGTTTGTTGTTTTCAATGAGGTCTTGAAATGTTTCTTCACCCATAATAAGTCATTTAGGAGTTTAAAAAAAAACTGAAGATTTATGATGCTTCATCATGACATTAATTGAGGATATTCTGAAGAGATGGGAATTTTTAGGAGTTGTAATAGCATGTCAGAATCTGATTTCATATTCTAGAAACAAGTTCATTCTTGGAGCCAGGGCATTTTAACAGGTACTAAAATAAGAGCAGGTTCACCAAAGAAGATAATGTATGTGTTGTTCGATGCCTGATTAAGTAAGCGTCCACGACACAGAGCACGCTGTGCTCCGCACAAGGCCTGATACATTTAGATTTCATTAAGATGAAACATAGACTGTCTTTAGTTATCCAGAAAGAGTAATTAACTACTTCCTTAGATTTGTACTTAATCAATGTTATTTTTACCCATATTTGGTTAATTGAACTGTCAGCTTCCACTATAGTTGGGGGTGTGTGGATACTTTGGGATGGCACACTAAAATTCAAAGTCAGTTTTCTTCCAAAATAAATTCTTTAGTTTGGCTATAATTATTCTTCCTTTTCTAAATGAATTATGATTTGAATTAGTAGTCATGCCTAAAATGTATTTAGAATCAAGATAAAAGTTTGGTGTACCAGGTATTTCTTTATAAATACATAAAAATATTGTGGACATATCTGAATTTTTTGTTTTAGCAAATTCTTGATAAACTTGAGAAAATTCTTTCTTTGTTTCTTTGTCAATTAGAGCTGTTCTTTATTTTTCCTTTAAAGTGCTGTTAAAACTTAGAAGTGTTTCTTGAATAGCAAGAGACAGAGTAGTATACCTGCTGTAGTTAATATGCTACCCTGATATAGTTAGTAGTATCACTTCCACTCCACATCTTATAAACTGGTGACAAGTATACAAAATATCCTATACTTCTATGCATATGGAAGTATATGGAAGTCTTCATGACTTTCATCAAATGGGTGTACGTTTCTGTTTGGAAACTATATACACATGGGTACTAGCTAATATGCTTCTGAGCCTGTCCATCAGTAGGATTGTGTCCATACTGCTAATTCTCCTTCAAGCATTCCTTTGCACTTCAATGCCACGTCTATGTCCCTCTGAGCTGCTTGTTGTGAGGAGTGTTGAGGTACATATTTCTCCCTAACCTGCATACTTAGGCAGCCATCAACCTGCATTTTGAAACCTATAACTGACCAGGAAAAGGACTTATGTGTACTAGCTTTGTTTCAACAGATTTCTAGAGAGTCTTCTAATATACAACAACTTGGATAGCTATTGGAGAAACATCTGCTAAGACATAATTTCCAATTCTGAAGAATACTAAAAAAAGACTGACATTCAAGAATATTTTATTTTGGAAAAAAAAGCAGGTGTTGGAATCAGCTATTTCCTCATTCTAATTTATCTTTCACATTTTTCACTTGTTGGATTAGAGACAAATAGTTGGTCCCAAATGCACTTTATCATGTTTAAAATAGAAACAGCATCTACAACATATAGTCAGGAGTATCTCATGACCTAATATACGTGAAGTATTTACCCATGTTCTTGTCTAGTATGGGTAAATATTAAGAGCAGTACTAATTATTAAAAAAATAGCATTTAGTGTTATCAGTTCAAAGTATGTCAAGCAAAGAGTAGAAAGATGAGTAACTGTACAGAAAATTGAGACAAAAGATACAGACAAAGTCAGATTATCAAGGGCTTCATGGAGCCTCCAAAGGGAATGGATGATTATTACAGAGTTTTACAACATGGAGCTTTAAACAGAAGAAAAAAAAATGCATCCTTCCACTGTTAAAAGATCACTTGCCCCTGGGGTGGACTTTTAAGTATCTGCAAGCCCAGGATTGGTCAGTCCTCATATTTCCCCCTCCTTGATGTGTCATGAAAAATTAAAATGAGGACAGTTCAGTTAACAGAGTGTCTGTTAAATTAATGAACCCATTTGCCTTCAACACCTGGCAATTATATCTTTCAATTAAACCAACTCTCTAGCTGTCTATGATCTTGTAAATTAACTCACTGCCTTATATCTTTCTAAGCAGCCAAACCTTTGCAGGCCTCAAACCTGAGAGACTAGAAATAAAGAGTGAAGTAGGGTAAAAAATGAGAGGGACACTTTCACTTTCTTTTTCTTGTTACTCATAGAAAACCTTTAGCCTTTTTTCATTCAGCGTGGCCAGTAGAGCCAAAATGTTATGCTTTTCTGTCATATAATTATGATAATTATGTTTAGGATATATTGAAGTACATCCCACAGTTAATTTAAAAACCAGTAGAGCCAAGTGTCAAGTATTGTTCATGCACTTGCTTCATTCATTCACTCAACTCTGAGATGAAGGAATGCTAGTTATAGGTAAAATGGTATTTCTAAGTAAGTTCATCAACTTGAGTTTTGGTTAGATTGCTAAGTCAGAATGAATCCAAGAGTTAACTATAAGACCCAAATAATAAATCAACTAGAAGATAAAATGGAAAAAAATATTCATGCCTTTTCTTTTTAATAATATTTCCCATAAATACCAGGACACACAGAGAGAGCAAAATGTGCTCAAAAAAATAGTTGGGCTGTAGCTGCACATGCCTTTAACCCCAGCACTTGGGAGGCAGAGACAAGCAGATTGCTTGTGAGTTTGAGGCATGCCTGGTCTATAAGAGTTAGCTCCAGGTCAACCAGGGCTGTTATACAAAGAAGAGAAGAGAAAAGAATAGAACATAAAAGAAAAAAAATGTACTCATGACCTTTTTATATAGTATAATGAAACTTTGATAGGTCATTTATTTTATATGCTTGTTGACAGAGGTTTCAGTCCCACCTGGATCCCACAGTTAAGTCCCAAAGAAACACAGAGAGGTCTACATTAAATATAAACTGGCTAGTCTATTAACTAAGGCTTCTTATTAGTTAATTCTTACAAGTTATATTAGCCCATTTTTCTTGTCTCTGTTAGCCATGTGTCTTGGTACCTTCCATCAGCAAGGCATTCTCATCTTGCTTCTTCTGTGTCTGACTTCCTCTGTGTGGACTGCAAACTCAGCTTTTTTTCTTCCCAGAGTTCTGTTCTCATTGCCCCACCTGTACTTCCTGCCTGGCTAGTCGGCAATCACTATTTATTAAAATACAAGTGACAGGATACAGACAATTTTCCCACAGCACTTACCCTCTTTTTCTTTTCAAACACAGAGCAAGCAAGGTGAGAACACCTCACTGACAAAGGTGCCAAGCCATGTGGCTAACATAGACAAGAATAATTGGGTAATACAAGATGTAAGAATTAGTTAATAAGAAACCTGAGCTAATAGTTTATAGTTAATGTAGACCTCTGTGTGTTTTCTTTGGGAATGAATGGCTGCAGGACTGGGCAGGAGAGAAATCTGTCAACACATGCTGATAGTGAATTTATCATTTTGTGTGCATCCCGAGACGATGGTTAACTGTGTTTAAAGGTGATGCATTAATTAATCTGGTAAAGAAAAGTTTAAGGCAAGTTAATATTCTAATGTTGCATACTTATTGCCAAGTTCTTTCAGTCATGAATGAATGCATTGAGAAGCCAGAAACACACCCGAAACAAAAAGTAGAAAAGAGAAATATTTTTAAAACATTTAGTTTGTTCAAAAAAGCCCACATAAAATTAGAGCTAAGAAAAGAATTACTTCCAAAGATATTCTCATCATTGAAAAGAAGTTCAACAATTAGCATTGGACAGCACTGACAAATTCACTGAGGGCAGCTTAGTGGTTGGCCAGATCCCAGCGACAAAAAGTAAACTCAATGGTAAGAATTTTACTTGTAAAAGGAGTACCTATATGACATTTTTTTCTGTACAGAACCAGTTAATAAACTGTTTGCTCAGGATTCATTTCATTTTGTCCAGCCATCTAGATACTCGGAGTCCAATAGAGCTATGACCCAAAGTGGTCAGGTAGATGTTCAAAGCTGGTATCAAACCTTCACGAAATCTACAAGATGTTAGTTTTACTAGTATGCATAATGAAAAGTTATGAAGTCATGAATGTCTTTTCCCTGATTGTAAAGAAAAGCCTGTGTAGTTGGGTATTGTGAGGTAGTTAGTATTCTTGCAGGAAATCCCTGAAAGGGAAATAAATGATTAAGAGAGTAAAGCTTAAATTTTAGTGTAGATTAGAGAATGTTGATATTCAAGAAACATGGCATGTCAGCTAGAGAGAAATGTAGACAACAAATAGATGTAACCCAAGTAACTATGAAAGGACCACAAATGGTGTGTGTTTGTGTGTGTGTATAACCAAGTAATTAGCATTTAGAATAAAATATATTCATGATTTACCAGATAAAAATTACAGGTGTTAGGAGAAGAACAATATTATAAACAAAAGGACCATAGACTCTTCATTGAATAAAAAATTAAATACAGATGAAACATAAAATAATCAGGAGATGTAAAATGATGTAATAAGAAAGCATCAGGCTATGTGAGGTATTAGAATGATGTTTAAGTGTTGAAGTTGTAAATCGGATATGGTGGTGCACATTTTTAATCCCAGCACTAGGGAGGCAGAGACAGGTACATCTCTGTGAATATGAGGTTAGTCTGGTTTTCAGAGTGTGTTTCAAGACAGCAAGAGGTGTTACACAGAGAAACTATGTCTCTAGATATAAAAATACAAAAACAAACAAACAAAAATTTGGGGATGTTTCTTACAGGTGAAATCTTAGAATAATGTTTAGGAATTTGTGGCATATCTTATAAACAAGGAAATCCATGCAATTAGATATTGATAAAGAGTTTTCTTGAGAGCTAATACCTATACTCCTTAAAGTATTTCACAATATAGAAACAGAAGAGTCATTGCCAAATTCCTTTTATGAAGCTACAGTCACCCTGATACCAAAACCTCACAAAGACTTAACCAAGAAAGAGAATTACAGGCCAATCTCACTCGTGAACATTGACGCAAATATTCTCAATAAAATACTGGCAAACTGAATCCAAAGACACATTAGAAAAATTATCCATTATGATCAAGTAGGCTTCATCCCAGAGATGCAGGGCTGGTTCAACATACACAAATCTATCAATGTAATCAATCATATAAATAAACTGAAAGAAAAAAAAACATATGATCATTTCATTAGATGCTGAAAAAGCATTTGACAAAATTCAACACCCCTTATGATAAAGGTCTTGGAGAGATTAGGGATACAAGGGTCATACCTAAATATAATAAAAGCTATTTAGAGCAAGCTGACAGACAACATTAAATTAAATGGAGAAAAACCTCAAAGCCATCCCACTAAAATCAAGAACACTACAAGGCTGTCCACTCTCTCCATACCTCTTCAATATAGTGCTTGAAGTTCTAGCAATAACAATTAGACAACATAAGGAGATCAAGGGGATTCGAATTGGAAAGGAAGAAGTTAAACTTTCATTATTTGCAGATGATATGATAGAATACATAAGCGACTCCAAAAACTCTACCTAAGAATTCCTACAGCTGATAAACACCTTTAGTAATGTGGCAGGATACAAGATCAACTCCAAAAAATCAGTTGCCTTCCTATACACTAAGGATAAGGAAGCAGAGAGGGAAATCAGAGAAGCATCAACTTTCACGATAGCCACAAATAGCATAAAATATCTTGGGATAACTCTGAACAAGGAAGTAAAAGATCTATTTGACAAGAACTTTAAGTCTTTGAAGAAAGAAATTGAAAGCTGGGCGATGGTGGCACATGCCTTTAATCCCAGCATTCAGGAGGCAGAGGCAGGCGGATCTCTGTGGGTTTGAGACCAGCCAGGTCTACCGAGCTAGTTCCAGGACAGGCTCCAAACCCACAGAGAAACCCTGTCTCAAAAAAAAAAAAAAAAAAAAAAGAAGAGAAAAGAAAGAAATCGAAGAGGACACCAGAAAATGGAAGGATCTCCCTTGCTCTTGGATTGGGAGGATCAACATAGTAAAAATGGCAATTCTACCAAAAGCAGTCTATAGATTCAATGCAATCCCCATCAAAATTTTTCACAGACCTTGAGAAGACAACAATTAACTTTATATGGAAAAAAAAACAAACAAACAAACAAAAAACCCGGGATAGCCAAAAAAATCTTATACAATAAAGGATCGTCTGGAGGCATTACCATCCCTGACTTCAAACTCTATTACAGAGCTACAGTATTGAAAACAGCTTGGTATTGGCATAAAAACAGAGAAGTCGATCAATGGAATCAAGTAGAAGACCCTGACTTTAACCCACAAACCTATGAACACCTGAAGTTCGATAAAGGAGCTAAAAGTATACAATGGAAAAAAGAGAGCATCTTCAACAAATTGTGCTGGCAAAACTGGAAGTCAATCTGTAGAAGAATGAAAATAGATCCATATCTATCACCATGCACAAAACTCAAGTCCAAATTGATTAAAGACCTCAATATCAGTCTGAACATACTGAACCTGATAGAGGAGAAAGTGGGAAGTACTCTACAACACATAGGCACAGGAGACCACTTCCTATGTATAACCCCAGCAGCACAGACATTAAGAGCAACATTGAATAAATGGGACCTCCTGAGACTGAGAAGCTTTTGTAAAGCAAAGGACACTGTCACTAAGACAAAAAGGCAACCCACTGACTGGAAAAGGTGTTCACCAACCCCGCAACTGACAAAGGTCTGATCTCCAAAATATATAAAGAACTCAAGAAACTAGACTGTAAAAGGCTAATCAACCCAATTATAAAATGGGGCACTGAGCTGAACAGAGAATTCTCAACAGAAGAGTTTCAAATGGCCAAAGGACGCTTAAGGTCATGCTCAACTTCATTAGCAATCCTGGAAATGCAAATAAAGACAACTTTAAGGTACCATCTTACACCTGTCAGAATGGCGAAAATCAAAAACACCAATGATAGCCTTTGCTGGAGAGGTTGTGGAGTAAGGGGTACACTCATCCATTGCTGGTGGTAGTACAAACTTGTGCAACCACTTTGGAAAGCAGTGTGGTGGTTTCTCAGGAAATTCGGAGTCAACCTAACCCTGGACCCCTCAATACCACTCTTGGGAATATACCCAAGAGATGCCCTATCATACAACAAAAGTATATGCTCAACTATGTTCATAGTAGCATTGTTTGTAATAGCCAGAACCTGGAAACAACCTAGATGCCCTTCAATTGAAGAATGGATGAAGAAAGTATGGAATATATACATATTAGAGTACTACTCAGCAGTAAAAAACAATGACTTCTTGAATTTTGCATGCAAATGGACAGAAATAGAAAACACTATTCTGAGGGAGGTAAGCCACACCCAAAAAGAGGAACATGGGATGTACTCACTCATAATTGGTTTCTAGACATAAATAAAGGACATTGAGCCTATAATTCGTGATCCTAGAGAAGCTAAATAAGAAGGTGAACCCAAAGACAAGCATATAGGCATCCTCCTGGATATTAACCTTCATCAGGCGAAGAAAGGAGACAGAGACAGAGTCCCACATTGAAGCACCGGACTGAAATCTCAAGGTCCAAATCAGGAGCAGAAGGAGAGAGAGCACGAGCAAAAAAACTCAGGACCGCAAGGGGTGTACCCACACACTGAGATAATGGGGATGTTCTATAGGGAACTCACCAAGGCCAGCTGGACCGGGTCTGAAAAAGCCTGGGATAAAACCAGACTGGCTGAACATAGAGGACAATGAGGACTGCTGAGAAATCAAGAACAATGGCACTGGGTTTTGATCCTACTGCATGTACTGGCTTTGGGGGAGCCTAGGCAGTTTGGATGCTCACCTTACCAGACCTGGAAGGAGGTGGGAGGTTCTTGGTCTCCCCACAGGGCAGGGAACCCTGACTTCTCTTCGGGCTGATGAGGGAGGGGTACTTGCTTGGGGGAGGGGAAGGGAAATGGGAGTCAGTGGCGGGGAGGAGGCAGAAATCTTTAATAAATAAATAAATAATTAAAAAAAAGTTTTCTTGCCCTTTTAAGTCATAGCAATTTTATGATCATTTTACTTAGTCACATAATAGTGTGACATATGGAAGGGACTTAGATTGGAAGCAGCAATGGAAATTTGAAAAGATTTGAGAATGTCTGAGCAAACTAGAATGGGGTGGAAGATATGGAGAGAAATGCAGAGATTCATCCATCAAGGAGGAAGTGAAATGGCTGACAGTGACGAGAAGGAACAGAGAGATGATCTATCCCCTTCCATCTTGGGATGGTAAGCAGTTTTGAACTTTTTGACCCTGGGATTCTTCACATTGTGGAAAATCACAGCAGCAAACACAGTGTGACTCCTGAAGCAAGAGCCCAGTAGAAAGCATTAAAATTAGGCCAAATGTGATATAGGGTAGAATTTTTATGTATGTAATAAATATAAAAAACCAAAAGAAGGAAACCGATTTTAGCCATTGTCTTTGGTCAAGTAATATATAATGTGTGTGTTGTTTTTACTCCAATGTAATCTCTAAGCCCAACTTACAGTCAAGAATGTACAAATTTAAAAAAATAAAATATATAAGAACAGAAGCATTGTTGAAATTGGTTCTTTACACTTTTCAGTTTTAGAAACTGATTCATCATAAGCTACAAAATTTCAAAAAGGTCATTTTATTCATCCATATATGTTAGGACAAACGAAGTATAATCACATCAAAGATTTGATTTTATCAATTTATCAGTTGAGATTAATATGAGAGGATAAAAATGTCTTTGAGAGAAAATATATTGAACTAGTCAAGCATTTTTTCTTGTTTGATTTATTTTATTTTATTTTTACTTGAATTCTTCTCAATGTGAACAAGGCAAGGCGTTTTGGAGTAAAATTGTAGAGAGTGGCATTTCTAATCCTCCATATGGTATAATTTGTTCTTATAGCTGGGCTACTCCTGCTGCCACATATTTTCAATAACTCAAAAATTGGCACAGAGGAATCTGATACCTAGAACACCGGCCCTGAAGTCATTCTCTGCCTTTAGAACTCTATGGCATTTATTTTAATTTCCTGGTTCATTACTGTTGTCTGAGTCCCTGTTTTCCTATCTGCTCTCAATCTCAGGAAAAAATTACAAAAGCTCAAACTTTTGACCTCCTACATTCACTGCCAATTTTGGTAGGGACTCTAAAAATATTTTCTTATTGGACATTTTATGATAGAAGATTTAACTACAGCAGAATTTGTAACTCCAGATCCATGAAGCAGCCTACATATCCAGATTGAAAGTGAGAAACACATGGAAAATTAACTATATAGGTAAACTGAATTAAATTACATATCTGTAATTTTACTTTAAAAAAATCAATGGCTTTGAAGTCAGCCATGTGTGGTTTTAAATCTCAGTTCTCTGTGTTCATAATCATAAGATTATATATGCTTCATTTCCTTTCTCAGGAATGCACTTTTCCATCTACTAAGTAGAACTGATGGAGCTCTTATACAAGCCAATGAGTGGAGTACATGGTACAACGGCCAGCAGAGTGACAATTGTCTTTCTATGTGGATTCCCTCCTAGACTTCACTCCTCATTGCAGAATCCATCCTTATTTATACACAAGGAAAGTTTTAATTGTTAGTAACTGTCATGATTTATTTATAATTTTTTCCTGAAATTTTATGAGTTTAATCATATAAAAATTTACTAACATTATTATTTTGGATTAAGCATTGTACTAAAGATTTCACGTACACTCATTACTGGTGGGTGTGACCATATTCATACACTGCATAGCAACTGCTTTTGTTCTCATTTTAAAAGTTATGTATTGTGTATGTGTGTGTGTGCCTGCCAAAGTGTACATGTACATGTGGAGGTCCAAGGACAACTGTGGAGAAGTGGTTCTCTCTTGTTCCATCATGTAGGCTCTGCAATCATAGGTTTTCATGCTCGAGGGAAAGCACTGTATTTCTGGAGTGATCTTGCCTGCCCCATCCTCATGTTTTAAGGATAAAACCACTGGTGTTTTGAAGTGGCAAATGTAGTATTGAATATCTAGCAATGGTACTGCAAATTATGTCTCTTTGTATCAGTCATTTGATATTATATAAGCATAGAGTTTTGTAATAGCCTAATAATATATTTATTAGTCTTTTATCAGTTAAATTTTTTTCTTGCAGTTGGATGTTCAACATATTTCATTAGAAATTAATAAAGAATTTGGAAAACACATTGATTAATTATTTTTGAGATACATTCTCTATCTATTTCAGTAAAAAGATGAACTCAAAGAAATGTTAATTTCTTTGCTTTTTTTTTTAAAAAAATAAGATTATCACCCTGTATTCATTATAAGCTCATGACATATACTATTTACCTTACAGGGCATTTGTTGTGTGCAATTACATGTTTCAAGAACAGATGGCATGTGTTCAAATGTACGCATCTGAATGAGTTCTGGGAATAATTTCTGCTCAGGGTATAAAAGAAATTAGGAAGTACAACAAATTAAAATAGGGCAAAAGGCCTATGTCAAATAGTATTCATGTCTCTTTTATATATATATATATGTGTGTGTGTGTGTGTATGAAATAAATACAATATGTATGTACACACATTCTGCCTTAAATTATCTGTCCTTCTCTTACCATATTAAAAGCCTGTCTTCTCTAGCATGAACACACCAGGAGTTTTTCCTAGACTTCTTTATCACTATGTTCTAGTTTTATTTTCAAAAATAAGAAGTATACTACAAATATATTTAGTGAGCAGAAAAGAAGAAGATATCATTATCACTTGAGAAGCAGGTGATGCTGGTCTTCAGAAGTGAGATGACATTTTGTCAGTGGTTTATATTCATCCTGCTATACTTTATTACCACGGTTCACCAAGAAATTGGATGCTTGGAAGAAATTATCTCATATTCTTGCACTTACTCAATTCTAAAGAAGTATTATCATCTTCCCTGACCTTTTCTCTCATTGCCATTTCTGTATGGATACCCTTCTTGGGCAAAACATCTAGATTTATTTTCATTTCCTTACTAAAACTTGAGGTTTTTAAAAATTCAATTTGAATATCTCCAGTTCAAAAATCTGAAGTTTGAAATGCTCCAAGTTCTGAAAGATTTTCATTTTCATTTTAAAGAGTGTAATTTCACTTTATCACAGTTCCAGAGGCTGGAAAGTCTAAGTTAAAGGTCCAAAAACTTGAGAATGTTTTCTTGCTGGGCAGACTCTTCCTAAGGGGTTGTAACTCCCTGACAAGGAGGACCTTTATTTCCTAGCCTCCTAACTGAGCTTTCATTGACAAATTTTTTTCTTAGAAATATGTCAGGTGTCCAAGAAATAGAAACACAAAAATCTTTTAATAAGTAGGTTATTAGAACATATCACATACAATCCATAGCAAATTTTTGACCAAATTGGCAATGTATGAATTTTGGGAGTGATATATTCAAATCATAGCAGGGTCTGAAAAGTTTACTTATGAGTTTTGGATGTTTTAAAAAATATATATGAAAAATGAGGGTTTTATAAGGTTAATGCAAAATCTATAGATCATTTGAATAGTTTGCGTAGTGGTGTGAAAGAAATAGACCCAGAGGGAGTGACACTTTCAGGATATGTGGCCTTGTGGAGGAAGTGTGCTACTACAGGGGTCAGCTTTGAGATCTCTTTTGCTCAGTGTGACAGTCAGTCAACTTCCTGTTTCCTACAAGATGCGGCACTCTCAGATCTAACGATTTATCTGCCTGTATGCTGCTATGTTCTATCTCGTGATAATGGACTGAACCTCTGAAACTGTAAGCCACCACATCAATTAAATGTTTTCATTTATAAGTTTGCCATGGTCATCATGTTTCTTCACAGCAATAGAAAACTCTAACTGAAACAGTATGGGTTTTTATTTTAATTTACTTTTAAATATGTTTTTTAAGGGATGTATAATTTTATCGGTTTCCCACCCTTTCCTCTCTCCAGATTCTCTTAGATAACTTACTTTATACTCCTCCAATACCCCTGCTTTTAAGTAGATAATTTCTTTTTGATTATTATTGTTATTTTATGTGCACTTGTATACACACATATGTAGATACACAAATATGTATACAGTCTGCCAAGTCAGGCTTTTTGTGGGTGGCAATACATGGGTTTATTTCTGCCTATTCTGCACTGGACAACCAATAAGGGGTCCATCTCTGGAAGAGGTTAATTGTCCTTCTTTCAGCAGCCATTTGTTGGTGTTCTTTATCTAGGGCATGGGAGCCCATGAAAATTTCCCTATTCATGTTAACAATGATATTGTCATTGTTCATTCTTGTTTATGCAACCATTCCTAGAGAAACTGCTTCACAGCAGACTTACTGGCATTCTAACCCTCCCAATCAGAGTGCCCCTCCCTTTTTTGTAATGTCCTCTAATCTATAGATGAAAGACCTGTAAAATAGATGTATCTAGTCAAACTGGGCTCCCATGATTTGTAGATCTCTCTGTTGTGTCATGCTGTGGTATCTGTGAGGATCTCCATTTGCTATAATGAGAAGCTTCTCCTTCATCTTTATGTTCTACTTTCAGAACCAATGAAACAAAAAAAACTTCTGCACTCTTTCACCTTGAGTACTGGGTACTTATTATTGAGATAATGCTGACAATGTGCAAGAAAATTGGTCAGAAATTCATATTCATACTACCTCTTCTGGTGTGAGAGGTCCTTCTGTTTATGTTTTGCTTTTATTGGTTAATGAATAAAGAAACTGCTTTGGCCTATAGCAAGGGAGACCTTATTTAGGTGGGGAAAACTAAACTGAATTCTCGGAGAAAGAAGGCAGAGTCAGGAGAAGCCATGGAGCCACCACCAGAGACAGATATGTGGGAACCTTTCCAGGAGGCCATGAGCCTCATGGTAAAATATAAAATAATAGAAATGGGTTAATTTAATATGTAAGAACTTTATAGGAATATCATATACTAATTGGCCAATTAGTGATTTAATAAATACAGTTTCTATGTGATTATTTCTGGAATCTGAGCAGCTGGTAAACAAGCAAGTGGCCTCCTACAACACTCTTCCTTGTCAAAGTTTCCGCTCATGTGCTTCTACCAGGACATAGCTTCAGCAGGTTCTGAATAACAGAACAAATCTTAGGTGTCCTATATGAACTTATCCTCAGATTTCAGGGTGGAGATTTTCTGTATAACCTACATTCTTTCCAAGAAGTAACCTTGGGTTTCAGTTGTCTAAGTGCAATTTGTAAGATGAACAAGAGTGATGATCTCCAAGTCTTTAAGGATGGACTCTCAAATTTAAAATGTCACTGTTATGGTTGCATTTTACCTTCATATGCCTAAATAATATCCTGTTTGGGTCTGTGTTTTTCTATTATCTTTTTGTTTTTGTTTCTGTTGCTTAGTGCCACTGAAAGAATGTGTTTTGTTGAGAGCTGAGTATGAAAGCAGGCTTGCAAATGCAACTCCAGTATCCAGTGTTCTTCTAGGAAATCAGTAAGGAATTAATCAATGTAATGAGAAGTATCATACACATTAAAATGACAGTATTGTGGGAGGTAGTCAAACTGATAACAAAATTTTAAACAGATATTATCTGGAACAATCATAACTCATAATATTAGTGCTGGAAATATTTTTAGTTTTCAACATTTACTAGGAGAAAGTCATCATGAAATGCCTTAAACCAATTTGTACAACTACCTCCCAGGCTACCCTATTCCAATGTTTGAGGACAATTGCAGCCTTCAAAGGTGGAAGGAATTGCTCAATATTTTACAGCCTGGTAATTACAGCCAGGCTTCAACCTTAATTTTGACAGCTTCTGCCCTTTAACTGTTGCCCTGGATGACAGTGTTTCTGTTACCAGTGGTTAGTAGCAAATATGTGATAATAATCAGATAAAAGCTTCTTAATTCAAATGGCTGACGATTTTAAGGCCAAAGACTTAGGTAAGAATCATACCATACCATAGCATTACAGTTCCGTGAATGGCACATGAGCCTTCATCACCTTAAATGAAAAAATATCAAAAGGCTTTTATGTCCTTATTAGAGTTAAAGGTCGTTACACATATTTAATTAATGGTGTCTTTCTTCTTTTTTATTCCTTACAGTATTCTGAAGAAAATGGATTCTATCTATGTCATTTACTCTCTGTTTAAACATGTAATTCCCTTATGTCCCCATACCCCAGGACCTTCTTGTTTTGTTTTTGTTAAACAAAAGCTATAAAAGGCCATTGATTCTATGTACTCCTGTGCTTTCCCCAACACACCATGCTAAGTACTACTGTATTTGGAATTTTATTGCTGTGAAGAGACACCATGACCACATAAGCTCTTATAAGGAAATCATTTAACTGAGGGGCCTTGCTTACAGTTTCAGAAATTCAGTACATTATCATCATGGTGGGGAGCATGAAGGGATGCAGGCAGGCAGGCAGTTATGGTGCTGGAATTGAGCGTTTTTACATATTGGTAGGCATGCAACAGAAAAAAGACTGGATGTCACACTGGGGGAAGGTTGAGTAAAGAGACTTCTAAGACTTGTCCCAACAGTGATATACTTCTTCTAACAAGGCCACACCTCTTAATTGTACCACTTCCTTTGGGGGATGTTTTATTTCAAACCATCACATTCCACTCCCTGGCACTCAAAGTCTTATAGCCTTTTATAATACAAAAAAAAAAAAAAATGCATTCAGTTCAACTTCAAAAATCCTCAGAGTCTATAACAGTCTCCAAATTGTTTCAAATCCAAAGTCCAAAGTCTCTTCTGAGATTCTCTTCTAAGATGCAGGGCAATCTTTTAACTGTAGTCCCCTATAAAATCAAAACCATAAAACATCACATATTTTTAACATATAATGGCATAGCATATACATTATCAGTCCAATATGTAGGGAAGGCGGCATTGTGAGGAATTACTGAACCAAAGCAAGACCAAAAATTAGTTGGGCAAATTCCAAACTCAGCATCTCCATGTCTGATGTTGAAATGCTCTTCAGATTTTCAACTCTGTTCAGTTTTGTTCACTGCATAACACTTCTTTCTCTTTGGCTGTTATCACTTCCTATTAGCAGCTCTTTTAGAGAGGTATCCCACAACTCTGGCACAACTAATATCTTGTGTTTTCCAATGTAATCCAGGTTTCAACTCCACAGTTTCACACATGGGCTCTCTACTAGGCCTCCATTCAGGGATACCTTGACACATGCCTGTCCTGAGCAGCCTTATTTTATAACTCCTTTCTTCTATCCTCATCTCCACTTTCTGGTGCTCTTTTTCTCCTCAAAAAATTTCATTTTGTAATTTACTCTGCTCAGTTTGCACCTTTTTATTATAAATCACCATTAGAGTTGTCACTGATATCCACACAACAGTCTATACTAGGCTCTTTTCAGATTTCTTCTGTCAATGGAATTAATCCAAAACTCTTCACTTTAACCTCAGGCAGACCCTTTGGACAAGGGCAAAAAGCAGCCACTTTCTTTACCAATATATCACAAGAAAGATCTCTAGGCAGCGCATTAAATTCTTCTCCCTTGAAACCTTTGGAGTGAGCCACCGACAGTTGAAATAACTCTTAACACGACTATCTTCCATGTGCCTGCTAATATGGCCCATTCATCAGTACTTAAAGCATTCTGCTACTTTCATAACCCAAAGTCCCAAAGTCCAAAATCCTCCAAACAAACACATCCTCAGGACTATCACAACCTTACCCCAGTCTCTGGTACCAACTTCTGTCTTAGTAAGAATTTTCATTGCTGTAAAGAGACACCACGACCATGGCAACTCTTATAAAGAAAAAAAAAATTAATTGGGGTGACCTGCTAACAGTTTCAGAGGTTCAATTAATTGTCATTATGATGTGGTGCATGGTGACTGCAGGGAGTCATGGCGCTGGAGCCGAGTCATAACATAATGATGGCAGGAAGAAGGAATTTAACTGACTGTGACACAGAAGAAAATTTAAGTAAAAAAACAAACCCTCAAAGTCTTGGCCCCACAGTGACATACTTCCTCCAATAAGGCCACACTTGCTAATTGTATCACCCACTTTGAGGGCCAATTTATTTGAAACAACCACAACCACTGAAGCAAACAGATACTTTAAATAAGTCGACAGATTTTTTTGGAAACACCAGTGTATTTTTCTCCTAAAAACATTAAGTATCAGTTCACTTGAGTCAGAGTAATAAGGTTATGCCTCTTGTTATCTGAAGTAACCCCATGTTAACATCCAACTTTTTCTTTCTGTTCTGTTGCCTAGGTTGTACCTTACAGGCCCATATTCCTACTGTTTCCCTGCTCACATTCTCCTTTGCTCAGTAAAAGATGTGTCTCTTTTCATGAGTCATAACTTTAAGCTGATTAGATTGTAGCTAAATCTGTCATAATATTATACTGTACCAGACTCCTGGGACTTTTATGGGCCATGTGGTCCTAAATTCTGTCTGGATAACTAAGGATAATGGGAATGGATGTGTTAATGTCAAACCCACATTGATCCAGCTACTTCACTGGGTGATTTGGAAGAGACTTATTGGCCCCTGAGACCTGTCATTATAAGTGTAATGAAGTGCCTATTTGGTTCTTAAGGTAACAAGAGCATCATGCAATGCAGAGATGCAGGGGATAGCACATTGTTGTGATCATGGCCTGCAAGCTTGGAATAGTCAGCTAGGGTAGCTGCTATAGTATTTAAGACTATGAACTCTTGAGGGCTCCTTAAGTAGTTCAGCAAGTAAAAGTTCTTATTGCCAAGACTGACAGCCTGAGTTGGATTCCAAGGATCCACAAGCTGGAAGTAGTTGAGAAACTCCTGCACATTGTTCTGACCTCCACGTCACATGCCTTAGCTTACACACAAAAGAATAAATTAGAATGTAATAAAATTAGAAAATAGGAATATCAATTCAGAATCAGATAGTTTCATATTTATAAATTGAAATTTATTATATTGAATCTTAAATTGCTATAAAAGCAATCATTACACCAAATCATCTTATATACACATTTATTCAACAAATATTTAACTATGTTCTAGGAAATAGGGATAAAACAATGACAAAATTATGGATAATCAGAAAAGGAGACAAATTAAGCAAACTGTTAGGAAGTTTATAGATACATTGATGGAATTTTATAGAAATGTTTTTCAAACTAAAGCATCAAGTGAAGGTCTTAACTAACTCAAAATTCTAATTAATGTTAGTTTTGGTAATGAACAGCTCCAAAACGTCTACATTTTACCAAGCAAGGGTTTGTTTCTTCCTCTATCACACACTTGGTGAGCAGAGAAGCTGTGGGGAGGCTGCCAGCCATGGGGTCATTCATGAACAACATCTGGGGGAGGAATTGTAATCTTCAGTCCTTAACCACACATGGCACCAGAGATTCGACTAAAGCAGGCACTGAAAGCAACACAGAATAGTAGATCATGCTTGGAGTGTTGTGGGCAGGCCAAAAGAAGCCAGCCTTCAATCCCATGGCCTTACTTCACTAAAGGTAATAAGGAAGTTATAATGTTGCCCTGTGCCTGAAAGGGAAATGAAACAAGCTTGGCAAAATCACAGATTGTCTCTATCATAGGAACCAAATGAGATAAAATACCTGGAGTGCTGCCTGGCATATAATAAACTTTCAATAAATGCTATCTATGACTAGCATGGGGGTTTTAATTTGTCAGAATATAATACACATTGACTGGATAGGTATTTATGGAGGGGAACATTTTGTTCTGTGTCAACCATTTTTACTGTAAGAACGGCAACTCCACACTGTACATGCATTACTTTTTATTGTTTATGATGCTCTTAGGGAAAAATGATCCCATTTTAGTTTCATTTTGGCATACTATGAGGTGGGCAGATAACATTCCTTCTTTCAGTACAATTGAAAATGCACATGTTGGTCATGTTGTAACACATAATTAAGGACCAAGACAGGGTTTGAGCAGAAGAGATGACTCAGCCATTAGAAATTCTTGCTGCACTATCATGAGAGCCTAAGTTTGAATCCCAGAATCAGTATAACAAGCCACCCACATAATAAATGCTTGTTACTTACTTTCAAGTGACACAATGTCTTCTACTTGCCTCTGTGCAGGAACACTGGGACGGACACACACACACACACACACACACACACACACAAATAAATCTCAAAAATTAAAAATTAAATCAGAGAAAATTCAAATGTCACTTCTGCTCTGTACTGTCCAAGGCACTAAAGTCTATAGAAATAAAAGATTAAGCAGTGATACATATATTTTATCCAAGATTTAAAAAGTCTCTAAATGCCTTCCTCGTAGCGAAACAGTCTTTGCTCTGTACACTCTAAATATATGAATTATTTATAGACCTTTTTTTCCATCTTGAAATTCCAGCTGCTGGGTCCAGTGATTGTTGCAGAAAGAGAACTCAAAGAACATTTGGGATTGGAATGAGAATACTTTTGAGATACAGCTTAAAGCGATTTGTTAGTCATAACTCTGTTTTAAATGTTGTTCCCATGAATGTAAGAGATCATGAATGTCAGTCTGTGATTCTGGGCCACTAGGATTGAGTGGCTGTGCTACAGTGAGGTCTCCTAGGAATAAAGGAAAGTGGATGTATACAATTACTACACAAAGTGAGGGGATTGACCATCTATCATGGAGAACCTTCAATTCCAATATTTTCCCATATTTTGACAGAGGCAGCAGTTCATGAGAGGTACCAAGTTGGCCATAAGGACTAGGAACCTTCCTTCTTGCAACCAAACCCGAGGGACTTTATTAACAATACATAGCAAAATTGTTGAGAAGAGCCACGCCTCAGATCTCAGCTTTTTCTATTACTAAACTCTTTTGTTCCTCATGCATCATTTCTTCATTCCCATCACATAATCTCAGTTCACACAGGAAGCCACCTAATGATTCATAGGCATCTCCTGTGTTCCTTTCCACAGTATTGTAGACTCAGGAGCATCTCCTGTTAGCTATCTTCTCATCATCATGATTATCTTTCTATAAGCATTCACAAATGTCTGAAGGCCACACTTTCATTACGCCAAGTATTACATTTTTGCATAGAAGAAAAAAGAATTTTCTTTTGACATATTTTAGCCATTTGCAAAATTCACCCCTTCTGTGTAAAAATTATCATTAATAATTGATCAGTCTTCAAGGAGTTTATATACTAATTTCTCAATAGCCTTCATATGTCTTAAATTACTTCTCAGTAATCATATGATGAGTGTAAATGATTTATTTTGAAGGGTTAGGTATTGTTAATTATATGTATGTAAATATTTATGTGTTGGAATGAAACACATGATATTAGGTGCTAACAGATTCCAAAAGAGGGCATCAGATCTCCTGGAGGTTGAGATATGCATGACTGTGAGCCTTGTGATATGGGTGGTAGGAACAAAATTCAGATTCTCAGTAAGAGAAGTGTGTGTTATTTAACACTGAGCAATCTCTCTAGCCCCATAAAAGGCCATTTGTACTATCTTCATCTGATATGTAAGAATTATGAAGAAAGGTGAAGGTTAGTTATAGTCTGAATTTGCTGCGCTCAGCTTCTTGCTGCTTACTGTTCTGTTTGTTCCCCACTTTCATGCTACCTTCTCTGGTTGTCAGCCCAGCAGCTGGTATCCCTACCCAGTGCTAAACTAAGGTTAGCAGAATGAGAGCAATTGGTAGTGTCTTTCCTGTAATATGTCTTAATTCAGCCTAGTATCAAATTGTGTGCCCTGTGGTCAGATGAACCATCAAATGGGAAAAGACCTATGGTCAGAGGGACCTTCATATGGGATAAGATCTGCAGTCAAGCAAACCCTCAGATGGAAAACCTGACTGCATTGGCCAACTCCTTTGTGGCTTTGTCTGGCACAGGCAGACTTTACAATGACCTGGTGCTGGGTAGAAGAATAACCTTGTGTCTGGTCTATGTAAGCCACTTAGTTTTCTGCTGGAAAGTGAAATTTCAATCATAATAGATAGAAAATTCAGAGATTTTATGTACATCACAGGGAGGTGCAATGGCTTAAAGGAGTTATCCTCTGATTCATCTGGTTATGTGAAGGAGAAATGGTAAGGGATCATGGGTAAAGAAAGAAAAAGGAAGAGAAAAGGAGAGGGACATGGGGTCAACTAGCGGTACATATAAAGGGATAGACCATGGGTTACTTTAAGTTCAAAGGCAAATGCCAGAATGAGTTTCATGGATGAAAATAAAAGCCTTTTGTCACGTGACATTAATGACTTCCACTTATTATTTTTGGCAACGGCCTTGATTAACTTGGGTTATTTATTTTCTACTGCATCTGTACTGAGGTTTGCTTTATATTACAATTATATATCTATCTCTATTCTACCTGGTTATATGATTTTTCTCCTCTCCTGTTTTTACGGTTCTTCCTGTTGTCCCCTTCATGTTCTGATCTTTCTTTGAATTGGGAAACATCATATATCGTTAGTATAAATGTTGATGAAGTCAGACAGAAATATGAATTTGATAATTTGTTTGAGATTCTGATTATTCTCAGCTAAAGCTTTCCTTTAAAGTGAGAACAGTTTCCTTTTATTCCTTTATATCATGATAGGTTTTCTCTGTGTTATAGTCCTAGCTGTCCTGGAACTAGCTCTTATAGACCAGCCTGGCCTCGAACTCACAGAGAGCTGGCTGACTCTGCCTCCCTAATGCTGGAATTAAAGGCTTGTGCCACCACTGCTCAGCTGAGAACAGTTTTCTTATATTTGTCTAAAGGTGAATAAAAGTTTCCTTGTAAATGTCAAACCAAAGTCTCCACATCTGTCACAAGGAGTAAAATGGGGGGGGGGGCAGAGCAAAGAGAAGTTGGTGAGTGTGCTCTCAAGAGTGTTAGTAGATGATAATGTACCACTATCGTCATCTTAGCAAGTATGTTTACTCTGAAAGCATACACATAACCCATCATGTGGAACCTTAGAAAAAGAACATAGTCATTGTTACACAGAACAGGTCCTAAATCCAGTGATGAGAATGTTTCTCATCTCATGGGATGGCTTAATACATTTGCCAGGAAAGGCATGATTGAGCTGGCACAAGGTAATGGCCTCAGGAAGTCACCCCTTAGCTTGTCCATTGTGTTCATAATATCCATCCTGCTTCGTCAATTGTATTATATTCTATTCATTTCTCCAGCTACATCTAACATGGTTACTGATTCTGTCTTGAAACTTGCTTATCACAGTCACCCACATGTCCAAATAAATCAAACCTTTTTTTCTTTATGATTAAACTTCTTTTTTAGTTTCTGATATTGACCATTTCTGTCTAGACATGTCTGTTGTTTAAAACTTGAGCTACTTAATATTCCACTGCATCCTTGATGTAAACATATGTCTTGATTGAACCATTTTTTTCATTTGGGAAACAATCACTTGGTACCTAACATATGCCAAACATAATGTTAAAGGGTTGAGGTTGCATCCCAATGCCTTGTCTCCTTGTGTAAAATGGAGCAGAGCGTATCCAGGATTAGCTCTGTTGTGCTGCTTTGGATTCCCCAAGGTGATTAGTGCTAGGAAATTCAAAACTAAAAATGATTCATAGAAGCACTGAACTGAAATTAGTTTTTACCTTACTATCCTCTTTGGTGTACTTCCATAAAAAACTCTCTCTTGTAATAGTAACTTGCGAGGCCGATGAAGATAGAAATAGCCAGTGAACTGAGAAGCCAACTTATTTATTAATCCTGCGTTGGTTATTTTATCCTTATGTCCTTTGACAATTTACCCCCAGTTTTTTTCTTTGGGAAAATATTATGAATTTATCATAGTTTTTATCTGAAAAATATATAGTTAAAGGAGAATATGTAGTGCATGCAGCAGATGTTCAAAAAATGATAACATTATTGTATAAAATTATGCGATCTCTATACCTCAGATAGTAAACCTACTTTAAAATTCACAGTGAACAGCTATTTTGTAATTTATTATTTCTCCTGTGCTTTGCATTTGTAATCTTATTTCCTTCTTCTGATGGGAACCTATAAATTTTCTATTCAAGTATTTCCAATAGACTTTTATATACATAGAAAGTATCAAAAATATATGGCTTGTTGTACCAGTCTGTGATATTTAAGTTATGACAAGTTGTATTTTAATATAAATACTATTTTCATAACTTTTTTACTTCATCATATTTTAGGAAACAAACATTACCTCATATAGATACAGTTCAGCCTTTCTGAGCATGGCATAGTATTAATCAAAGACATGCATTTTATTTTATTTTATTAATCTGCTCTATTATTGATAGGTTGCAACTCTTTACTGCCACAGATGAAACAGAAACACTATATGATACATTATGTATGGTGTTCAGTGCCGCTGTGTAAGAGTTGCTCAGTGGTCCTAGACAAATGAGCCCAATTGTTGCATCTTAAAGTGTGAACAAACATATGGAAAAATTGCATGTGGGGTTGTGTAATGTGACTTCTGATTTTGCTTCCCCACAGCAGCACACAAAGGTCAGCATTTTAACCTATGCCCCAAGCAAATAGTGTTGTTTTTAACAACTATATTTCTCTTTGATAATTTTATGCATGCACAGTGTGCACAGCAGTTATTATCATTCTCCTAGTCTCCCTCATACATTTACTAGGACCCTTCATCCTACAAGCGCCCTTTGGGGTTCTGGTGGGTCGCTGCTTTCATTCTGATTTGGATTCACATTTCACTGCTGAAATTTTCATTAGTCTAATCAGTATTGAATATGAGTCTTTAACATGTATATAGTCTTTACAGTTTTTACTCAGGCCTGCAGAAAATCATTTGATTATTTTTTTGTTTGGATTGTATCTCCTTTTCTTACTGGTTGGAATGTATTTAAATTAATTATCTCTTAGCTATTAAATAGCTAATTATCTTCTGTGAATCTAGTACTTTTCTGTGAAATTTATTTATGCATTTTGTGCATTTAGCATTTTTAATGACTCTTCAGATAAGAATCTGCAATCTGATCTTAACTTCAAGTTCTGGGAGGTAACCAAGGGCAAAGACAATTGTGCATAATGCTTTAAGAGTCTCTTAGACACTTCCTTCCTCCAGGATCAGCAATGACCTGAAGGTACCTTTTTGTTGTCTGACACTGGGGTTTTTGTTAGTCTATGGTTAATGGGGGGAGCATGATCATCTCATCTGGCATAACTCCATTTAAATATATATATATATGTATGTATGTATATAAATACATATGTATATAGGCATTTATATTATGTAGATCCAACCTAGCCATAACACTTGTAAACCATGACAATGACCTGTCAGATAGGAAACCTACAATGGTGCAATACCAACGCTATCTAATTGGGTGTAAGGGTTCTCAATGGGAGGGAATTCATTCCTGCTACTGTAAATACAGTCAACTACCTATTGGCCTATAGAGGAGATTATACTACTGCCAATTTCCTAACATAGTTTCTAACTGTATTCTAAGCACTTATATTCACACACACACACACACACACTCTCACACACACATAATTCTCAAACTACTTAAAGATACCTCATTTTTCAGAAGTCTGAGGCTATTGCAGAAACCCGAGCTTGTCAAAATGCAGAGAAGGTTTGACTGTGTGCTTCCTATCTTCAACTGGTGTATAGCCAGTGCAATCTCTGCACTAAAGCTCCACCCCAAACATATACATATAGGAGCAAGGCTCAATGGATTCAGTGGTATGTGTGTCCGTGTGTGTATGTGCATGTGTTACAAATTTGATAGGCAGTGATAGGAGGACATGAGAGGAGTTGGAGGGGCAAGAGAAGGAGTGCAAATAAAATAAACACATTACTCATATGTTTAATTCTCTAAAACATCAAATATTAAAAGAAAATACATAGGTTTGTAATACAAAATTTTATCAATGTTCATTTTTTGCCTTATGATGTAGTGTTCTTAACTGTAGAGAAATTTATGTTAGAATCATAATAATACTCCCTCATGAAACACTTAATATTTCTGTCCTTCCCACTCTGAAAGCAAGTGAACCTGGGATGAGATGAGGTGCTGAGGCCATTCTCTTTATCACATTTTAGCTCTACTTCTGGCTGGGGAAAGACAAACAGATGGTATGCATAAAAAATGCACTTATTTTTCCCATTTATCGGTAAAATTCCGCTTTTTAATTTGACTTCAATTAACTGTAATTTAATTTTGATTTCCAAAATGTTTTAAGAATATCCAGACTGTAATTCTTAATACTTTTATATGTCCTACCAATTGTGCAAATAAACAGTTTTTAATTGGAAGGTAATCAGTTGGGCTCTTATCAGCAGGTCAGCCAGTAGTTACCTCTTTTAAAAATAGAGATGCCTCTGATTGGGACCAGGGGGTATACCTGAAGTATTTGCCTACTTTGGGACCCCCTTTTTCCTACTGTGTTGTCCCATGCAGTCATAATATGAGATGATATGCTATGTTTGTTTGATATCCCTGGGAGACCTGCCCTTTTCTGATGGGAAATTGAGGAGGAGTGGATCACAGTCAAAAAACAGGTAGAGTTAGGAAGGAACTTGAAGGAGAAGAGGAATTGTGGTCAGGGTATGATATACAAGAGAAGAAAATATTAAAAAGAGTAGAGATGCTAAACTTTACAGTGGATGGTGTGTTGTGGTAGCACAGATCTTTGGACTAGAGCAATAAAGGCTCATATTTCAATTCTGGTCTCTGTCTTCATTATTCTAGGAGAGTTCTTCAGTTTCAATTTCCTTACTATCAAACACCTAATGAATAGTTAAAATGTTTATGAGAATTACTCTGAGTATTATTATTTATTACCCTTACCAGAGATAATAGTTGCCTTTTTCCATTATTCCACAGCAAGTATTGATGTGGGAGTGATTTCTTAATAATAAAGAAACTGCCTCGGCCCTCATAGGACAGAAAATTAGGTAGGCGGAGTAGACAGAAGAGAATGCTGGGAAAAAGAAGCTTAGTGAAGGAGTCTCCATGATTTTCTCGCTCCAGACAGACGCAGGTTAAGATCCTCCCTGGTAAGCCAGCTCGCGGGCTACACAGAATATTAGAAATGGGTTAGAACAATATGTAAGAGCTAGCCAATAAGAAACTGGACCTAGCCGGGCCAGGCAGTGTTTGAAAGAATACAGTTTCCGTGTAATTATTTCTGGGTATAAACTAGCCATGCGGGCGGCCGGGTGCCGGGGACGCAGCCCTGCCGCTCCTATTTCAACAAAGTATGACAGTGACAGATACAGAATAGGTTTCTAGCAATTTATTTATTTATTTATTTATTTATTTATTTATTTATTTATATTATAAGGGGTCAGATATTTCATTTCTCTAAAAACTACTTTTAGCATTTTTGTTTGTTAAAATTCTGGCTAAACTTCAAAATACATACTCAGAGATATTTAACATTCTTTGCATTCTTAATTTTCTCATAGTCGAGTTAGAATGTCATGTTGCTGTAATCTGGTTCTTGATCATCAAGGAAGTGTCATATATACTCTCTCTTGAAGAATAGACATTAAAATAAACCTTTCATTTGTTCTGAGTCACCATTGTCTCAGCACATCTTGAAGGCAGGACATATTGCAGGTCAAAGGTTTTGTGGCTGTGTTGGTGCCCCAGTACCACCACTAACAGCCTTCCATGGTTACAGAAGAGGGATGGGTCAGGTTCTGTAGCTTCTATAGTAGGAGTCCTTGCTGAGATCACTCTTGTAGATTCCTGGGAGTTTTCACTGCACTTGTTTTCTATGTTGCTCTCCAAATGCCCTCTAATTCCAGTCTCTCCCCTTACTCCCTCCTTTCATACTTCCCCACCATCTGATCCCTTCTGTTTCATCCCCACCTGCCCCCAATTCACCTGCAAAATCTACTTTATTCCCTTGATCTTTTATGTGTTTCTTTGGTTTGAACACCGTATACATCACTAGGACCTACATGCTGAGTTTGAATATGAATTCTATACCTCAGTTTAGTCACTTGATAATATTTCTTATACCATAAATATTTAACATGCATTATCAATACCAGTATTATTATAATAAATGCATTTAATTTGCTCAATTGAAAGAGCTAAGTAAAATATTGAACTTTATTCTATGGGAAAATCAGAAGTAAATTGAAAATAGTATAATAAATTATTTTGTGGAAATTCTTGATTTGCAAAATAATTGAAACAAAAATTTACATACCATCACCTTTATTCTGAAGGTGCCCTTTGGGATACATCTGTCATAAGACCATTTATTGTATCTGAGCATCTGTAAAAAAAGAAGCAAAGCTGTATTCTCTGACCATAGATAATGTATAGTGTGCAACCAAGCGAGATCTGGTAGTTGGGTGGCTGAGAGGGTTTTAGAATTGGGAGGCTGCTGTGGGGTAAGCCTAATTCTACTTTTGTGCTTATGATAGCACATATCAATAGCTCTCCATTTTGTTTCTGCTCTTTTTCACCTCCTCTATCCAAGGTTACCTTGTGCTTTTCAGAGCCCCCATCCTCCTGCTACTGGCTTAACGACTGTTTCAAGTAGAGAGTGAGCTGTAAATGTGAAGGTTTGTCAACCACTAAAAGCCTGTGAATTAGTGTTTCCCGCCCTGTCTGTCAGACAGCATACTTTTTATCACAAAATAATTTATCCATATGGAAAGGTTAGCCTGTCACTAATATGCCCTGCTTCATTGACCTGGCACCCCATCATCAGACCTGCAGAGAAAAGGGCCCTATCAGTTTCAGGTGAGGCACTTTGGTTTCTTGTGGTAGAGCCAGGCTTTTGCCAAGTCAGATGACATTTAGAAAGGTATATTCTTGGAATTTTTTTTAAAAAAAATCATTTTGTGTGTGTGTGTGTGTGTGTGTGTGTGTGTGTGTGTACTGCTCTTACTTTTGTGTCTATACTTTCTGTGTGATATTTGAGGGTGCATGAGCTCATATCCATGAACAGGTGCTCATATGGAGGGCAGAACCAGAAACCAGATGTTTCTTTCTTTGTCTCTTACCTCAAGATAGGATTTTTCATTGAACTGGATGCTTGCCATTTTGACTAGCCTGGATGACCAAAGAGGTTGGGATTAGCCAGTCACTGACCCATAACTCTAGGATTAGAGACACTTGCAGTCATACCTGATTTTGTTTCTAGGTGCCAGGGAATCAAACTGCAGATCTTATGCTTCCAAGCATTCATTCTTACACACTGAGCCAACTCCCGCTCCATGGCTGTTTTAATTTAAAAATGAAGCACATTATTTTTTTTAACCAAAGAATATGCCTTTACAAACCCTGTACTAATCAACTTAATCTCTCCACTCCTCTCATTCATCTCCTTATTCAGCTTCACTTTGGTGTCCTAAGATTCATACACCTCCCTGATATCCAGTCTGCCTGAAAGTCCAGGAGGATGTCTGCCCTGAGTTCACTGCACCATTACATCTGCTTTTTAGGGATGTTTCACAAATCATTTACACCCTAAGCTATTACTGAAGTTTACAGCAGGGTGAGATTTTTGTGCTGTTACAAAGGTATTTGCTACAAATCACTAACCATGGTTACGATTGTTTCAAAAGGCATTGACTTGGGACATTGCTATTGTTCCTAGTCATGTAAACTCCTGTTGAACTGAATAAAGCATCTAAGCTATGTCCTATCAACCACACAGGCCAATCACACAGCTTTTGTGCTTCTTGGTGGGGGGTGGGCAACAACACCAATACAGGGGAAATGCTTCAACAGTTTTATTTCTCCCATTTTACTGTCTGTGGACTCAGGCAAAGGAAAATTTGCCCAGACACAACAGAAAGAGGCCAAAGAGCTGTAAAAAAGTCACTCTGGCATGGTTCACTCCAATGGAGAAAGTTTCTCACCTCATCTGCTTTTACTACTAATGCTAAATGAATATTGTTTGCTGCTGCTTATCAGGCAGCTGCCAATCTGACCTGCAGCAGACTTACCAGAGATGTTGATGCACTTGCAAGAACTGAACATGCATTCTCAATATTAGTTCATAAAATTCAACCAGAAAGACCTTTGAGACTTAAATTTTACTAGTCTTTGTTATGAATCACGGTAGGTTTCTAAAAGATGTTTCTATTTAGGTAAATCGTGCATCGTGACAAGAAAAGCATTTCCTTGTCTTTCTTTCTTCTTACCCATCATTCTTCCTCTTTGTTTCCCCAAGCAATCTCTACTCTCCTTTTATGTTATATACACAACATACAATTTTATGAACCTATATAAAAGGAGGGCCCACACATGAGAGGAAACATGATATTTGTCTAAGTTTGACTTATTATGCATATAATGGTAATTTCCATTTGCATCCATTTCCCTGCCAACAACATGATTTCATTCCTTTATATGGCTGAATAAAACTCCTTTGTGTAAACAACCACAATTTATGAATTTATTTTTTGAAAGAAATCTCTGTTGCATGTTGTGCATAATAGTCATAGGTGTATCTCAGGGTATGTTGATGTATGCTAGGCCATGATATAGCTTAGCTATGCCAATGGCCATTTCCAAGCTTTATCAGTTACATGTTTCAGAACCTCCATATTGGTTTCTGTAGTGATTGACCTAATTTACTTTCCCACTAGAAAAGTACAAGTGTTCCCTGGAGTCAAGGAATGGTTCAGAATGTAAAGGATCTTACTCTGAAAGCCTGATGGTCTGGATTCCATCTAGAACTCAGGTAAGCATTCAGTGATAGCATTGACTCCACAGCTGTTCTCAGAGCTACACAGATGTGCTGTGGTATGTGAAAGCATCTCTCCCTAACATCGTACACAAGCATAACCCATCCACAATGAAAATTTTAAAATGAAGCTAATAAAGAGTTTCTTACTTCCTGAGTTGTCAGCAATATTCATTCTTACCTGATTTGTAAAGGGAGACATTCTGGCTAGAGTGTGATGGAACTTCTATGTAGTTGTCATTTTCACTTCCCCAATGGTTAAACATGATTGTCATTTGTAATGCATTCATCATTCATGTGTACTGCTTTTTCTTTTATCTGTCTATATAGTTCATTAGTCTATTTACTGATTAGATTATTTTTTTCTATATATTTATAAACTTTGAGACCATTTTTGTTGTTTGTGCATATATGGATTAGAGCATGATCACTCATTACTGGCCAATGAGGGGGATAATCTGTATAAAAGGCTAATTCTGAAAAATGCTGACCTACTCTACATTAGACAACCTATAAAGAAGCTTGTGCCTAATCCTATTGCTCAAATTTTTTTAAGGTCGGGCTTATGACCTTAAATACAGGTGACATATTGATCAGTAATTGTAATAAAGCAAATAGGACATATGAAATAATGTGGGGAGAACATAATATTATTTTAAAGATATTCCATCTGTCTGCAGTTCTATTTATTTATTTATTTATTTATTAAAGATTTCTGTCTCTTCCCCACTGCTGCCTCCCCTTTCCCTCCCCCTCCCCCAATCAAGTCCCCCTCCCTCGTCAGCCCAAAGAGCAATCAGGGTTCCCTGCCCTGTGGGAAGTCCAAGTTCTTAATATTGTCTCTATGTATAGAATAACTTGTGACTGAAAATTTGGTAATGTCTATCTTAAGTCAGGTTATTTGTATTATGGGTATATTTCACCGACATATTTTTTTCTTTTTTCAATTGTTTTTATTTTACATAGCAATTCGAGATACCCTTCCCCTTCGCTCACCTCCTCCACCTAACTCCTGTCACAACCCCTGTCCATTCCTCAGAGAGGGTAAGGCCTTCCTTGGGAAGTCAACTAAGTTTAGCTTACCAAACTGAGACAGGACCAAACCTCTCTCCCATGTATCAATGCTGAGCAAAGTTTCCCACTAGAGGGAATGGGCTCCAAAAAAGTCAGTTTATGCACCTGGGAAAAGCCCTGGTCCCAATGTCAGCCTCCCCAAAAGGATCAAGCCTCATGACTGTCACCCACATTCAGAGGACATAGTTTGGTCCAATGCAGGTTTCCCAGTTGTCAGTCCAGAGTCCTTGAGATCCCACCAGATCGGGTCAACTGTCTGAGTGGGTTTCCCCATCATGCTCTTGATACCACTTGCTCATATGGCACCTCTTTTCTCTCTACAAGTGAATTCTAAGATCTCAACTCAGTTCCTGGCTGTGAATCACTACATGTTCTTCCATCAGTTATTGGCTGTAGGTTCTATGATGACAATTAGGGTAGTCACTATCTGATTAAAGGGGAACACCCTTTCAGACACCCTCTCCTGTAACACAAGGGGTCTTCTTGTTAAGGTTTCTGTCCCACCCGGTACTCCACAGCCAGCAAGCCCCAAAGAAAATCACACAGAGATCTCTATAAATTATAAAGCTGATTGGCCCTTTAGCTCAAGCTACTTAATAGCTCTTGTAGCTTATCTTAACCCATTATTTTAATCTATTTTTGCCATATGGCTTGGTACCTTTTTCAGCTGCCAGGTCACATCCTGCTTCCTTGGTGGTCAGTGCAGGACTGGGAGGAAGCAACTTCTTCCTTCCCAGAATTCTCCTGTTCTCAATGCATCATTTCCACTTCCTGTCTGGTTTTCCCACCTATACTCCCTGCCTGGCCAATCAGCATTTATTTAAAACATAATTGACAGAATATAGACAATTCTTTCTCACCACTGTCCACTATTGCGAGTACTCTTAGCTGGGGTCATCCTGTTGGTTCCTGAAGGTTTCCTTAGTACTAGGTTTCTCCATAACACCATTATGGCTCCCTCTGTCAGGATATCTCTTTCATTGTTCTCCCTCTCTGTCCTATTCCCAACTTGGCCATGTCAATCCCTCATGTTCCATCATCCCCTTCCTTCTACCCACCCTCCTACTTTACCTAGGGGATTTCAACTATTTCCCTTTCCTGGGGCCCTCCATGCATGTTTGTCTTAGGGATCTCCTTTATACCTAGCATTTTTGGAGTTGTGGTTTTTAGACCAGTTATCCTTTTCTTTATTCATACGTGTAAGTACATACCATGTTTGTTTCTCAGGGTTTGGGTTACCTCACTCAGGATATATTTTTTTATTTTTACTAATTCCATTGGTGTGCTTGCAAAGTCCAAGATGTCATTGTTCTTTAATGATGAGCATTACTACATTGTGTAAATGTACCACATTTTCTTTATCCATTCAGAGAAAGTGGGAAGTAGCCTTGAATACATTGGCACAGGAGACTACTTCCTGAATATAACACTATTAGCACAGACACTGAGATCCACAAGTAATAAATGGGACCCCCCTGGAGCTGAAAAGCTTCTGTAAGGCAAAGGACATTGTCAATAAGCCAAAACAGCAACCTACAGAATGGGAAAAGATCTTCACCAACCACACATCAGACAGAGGGCTGATCTCCAAAATATATAATGAACTCAGGAAAATAGACATTAAAATATCAAATAATCCCATTTGGACTCTGCACGCTGTATTGCAATAAAGCATGGAACAGAGTCACTCTCTTGAATGCCATGCATGCATCTACACAGACACAAATGATTTTAACCCTAATCTGGTAACCATTAGGTGTTGTGGGATTCCCCTTTGTATGCTGTAAATATGTTTTATTTCCATTGGTTAATTAAGAGGCCTCTTTGGCCTATGGCAGGACAGAATATAGCTGAGTGGGAAAATTAAATCAAATACAAGGAGAATGAAGGTGGAGTGAGGCAGTTACCAGCAGCCACCAAGGAAGCAAGATATGAGATAACAAACCATGAGCCTTGTAGTAAACTATAAGATAATAAAATTGGGTTAATTTAAGATAAGAATTAATAAACAAGAAGCCAGAGCTAATAGGCCAAAGTAATTAATATTAAGTTTCAGAGTGGTTATTTCATAAGTGGTTTTGAGATCAGGTAGGTGGAGAAAAACTGGTCCATGGGAGCAGCAAAAAGGGGAATTCTTCTAGCTACAATTAGGCAAAGAAAAAAAAAAAAACTTTAGAAAATATAAGTATGTGGTTGTTTCCAGTTTCTATCTATTACTAATAATGCTGCTATGAACATAGTTGAGCAAATATCCATGTGGTATCATTGTACATCCTTTGGTTATATGCCAAGGAGTGGTATTGCTGGATCTTGAGGTAGGTTGATTCTCAGTTTTCTGAGAAATGACGATACTGATTTCCAATGTAGTCATACAGTTTGCATTCCCACCTGAAGTGTTTCTGAGCTCTGGGAACTAAAGCTAGCACTCTTCCTCTGATTTTGCTTTATTAGCAACCTTAGCTGTAATTGAGAAAATGGCTGCTCTAGCTTGGTAGACTTGAGTCCCTCAGAGACCCACCATATTCATTAGCAGACACAACCTTTCCTAGATCCTTTGGCTACACATACAAGCTGACCTGTCTGGATTCTCACTGGGAGCCACCATGTCCTTTCACTTTGGTGACAAATAACATTGGAAGGCTTGATTTAATTTCCCTCCTGAGCTCACAGAACCATCAAGCAGATGATCCAGGAGCAATGGATCTGTTATTTCACATTTTCTACTTCAGTTGAATGTGTGTTTTCTAATAAAAAAAATCACATGGTGATTATATTTGAAATGCAAACAATTTTAACAAGAAAACTGTGAAGAAAAATATACATAAACCCTACCCTTTTATCATTATGTAAAATATCTGTGTGCTTATAAAACAGGAATGCACAAAATAAATGTTAAATCATTTAATTGCATGAGAGTAGTGTTTTACACTTAATCAGTGCTCAGTAAATATTTTGTCCATATATATTTACATATATACATATATATATACATATACATATACACATATTTATTTCATTACTTTTAACTTACTTTTCTACAAAATTCTTAAATCCTTTTATTGTCCTTCCTAGAAATTTTACATATCTTACAAATGTATTAAAATAAGCCTGATTTATCCAGGCTTATTCAATTAATTTTTAACAGAATATTCCATGATGCTTGTAATTTGACAATATTGTACTATCTCTATTTCTTATACTAAATTTCTCTAGAAGGCTCATTATAGTAAAGGACCTCTGGCATTTAAATTTGATCAAATTATCCTTCATACACAGTGCTTATTTTAATGCCTCCACCAGAATAAACTGAGTTCTTTAGCAGTTTTGTTTTTCCACATCTATCACAGCAAGGATGTCTCACAGTTTAAAAATAAGTGGATGTTTAGAGCAATACTTTTCTTTTCAATTTACCTCCCAAAGGTGTGGATATATAGCTCAGTCAGTAAAATGTCTGCTGTGTAAGCACCAGGAGGTGACTTAGGATTTTCACAACACATGCAAATGCCAGACATGATCATGTGTGTCTATAAGCTCAGTAATGGGAAGAGAAAGAAAGACAGATTCCTGGAGTTGTCTGGACAGCCAGTCTAGTCAGTTGGTGAGCTGTGAGCTCACTGAAAAACTGTCATAGAAGAATAGAAGAAAAGGTGGGGAGAATAGTGACAGACAATTAACTTCTACAACCACATATGTACACATACTCCCCCCACTCGCATGTAATTGGGTCTGGTGATATAGCTAAAGGGTAGAAAGACCACTTGCCTATGATGTGCAAGTCCCTAGGTTCCAACCCAGCAACCAATCCCTGATACCCCTAAAAAAGAAAATCAATGTACCTATTTAAGACAACGATAAAAATAACTTCTATAGGAAGCTGGCATATTTCTCAGGTTCTACTTTGATTCTAATCAGTTAAAAGTAAAAAGCTATAGGTACTTACAGAAATCATATTTTGTTTTTTGTAAACTGTGAATATCTCTACTGTGATGCTTACATTTAATTAACTGTATATGCAAATTAAATAGGTTCTATGGTAGGGAAGGAGTGCAACGCTTTTTATGAAAGTCAAATTTTGTCATTATGTGAATTATATGATAGACTGAATTTGAGTGAAAGTGTGAAAAAATGCACCAGATAGCTGTTTGACCTTCACCAACACATGAAAGCTTGAAAAGAGTTCAAGCATGAAAGCAGCAATGGTTCCCCATCAAGTTCTAACATAAAAATCATTTCTGATGAAACTTTGTGTGCTCTCAGTTTTTATATCTTGTGGCATGGAAGTAAAGGAGTGATTTCTCTATACAATGGAGTGAGATCAAGTTTCTATTCCTGAGCCTCCTGCCTTCACTATATTTAGTGATTTATTGAAATTCTCCAAGCCTCTGCTTCTTTAGCAAGCAAAACAAACCAAAATTCCCAACCAAGCAACAAACAAAATCACAAGGGAATTATGTATAAGTCTTAGCCATGTTCTTTTGGTTATATCCCAAATAAATTAAATGAATATAGTGAAGAGATGGAGACATTCACATATTCATTAATACATTATTCACAGTATCTAAAACACAGGCATGACCTAAATTTACATTTGCAAGTAAGAATAAGGACATTATGGTAATTATTTCTAATGGATTAGCATTGGACTGCATACAGTAGAAATATCATGCCATCTGTAAAAATTGTTGATAAGCCACAATGAAATATGGCGAAAGAAACTAGCTACATGGAAACAAGTGTTTCTTGGCTTTACTTATTGATAGATGCTGAAATAGTGGATCTCACTTAAGCCAAAAGTAGAGCAATAGTACTGGTAGCAAAGGCATGAAAGAGTTTCTCAAAGAGCACACTTATTCAGTTATATAATGAGCAAATTGAGACTAGAGAGAAGAATAGAGCTGGGTGCATGCCTCAGTATATTTATAAGGGCATTAACTTAGAGAGTCATCAGTGAATGGTGGACTCACTCTAAATGTGGTCAGAATGAGTTGGGGACTCATACCGATTAAAAAGTAGAAAGTTGGAAGAACACCAGCACTCATCTCTGTCTGCTCTTTGAGTGAATACTCAATGTGAACACTGACATAGGCACCTACTTCCTGAGTCAGAGCTGCTATTGCCATAGGCCTTCTTCTTCATGATGGACTCTCAAAATGAGCCACAACAAACTTTATATTTTGTCACAGCAATGAGAAACATAGTGAATAGAGATGAGGATCTAAGTCACTCTGGTTTATGGGATGGAGGTTTTGAAAAGTTTTGGCAATACAGATTTGTATCTGAGACTGGAATCCCATTATGTATCTGTCATACAGTTGTGAATACTTATCAATATTTTTTCACTAAATTTGATATAATAACTAAAATGATTGGGATACCTGTATTTATGCTGCGTGTAAAGTTATTTTGGTAAGTAGCAAACAGTAAACACTAATAAATTACTGCTTGTTATGTGTCAAACACAAAGGTATATGTTTTGGTGAATGCTTTCATCTAACAACTCATAACATTGAACAATGCAAGGTGCATTTCTATTGACCTGCTGTAAAAGAAACACTAATGATTTTTTAGGAAAATAAATGACACTGGTCACTTCCTAAGGCTTGGGAATAGAAAGATATATGACTGTGCTCAAGTCAGATTTATACACAAGTTACCAGTCACAGCTACCACACTTTTAAATGATAGAAATGTAAATTGACTGTAAACCATTGACCGGGAGCTAAAATCTACTTGGATTATCATTAGTGGGAACTCTTCCCTCAATCTACTGGTAGTGTAATCCATATGTTTGTGTATACAGATATTTGTAATTTGATGAATCTAGATTTATACCTAAACAATGAATAGATAGGTGATAGATGATAGACAGATGTGATAAGGCTATATATAGGTTCTTTCAGTAGGTAAGCAGCAATGTACTGTGAAGCTCAAATTGGTACATGACATTTGATTCACTGAAGCATGTATACCTATTCACACTAAGTTCTCAGTCTGTTCAAGAGACATGACAATGTTTGATGTTTTTCAGATGAAGCTAACTTACTTAATGATAAGGACATTAAGTAGGAATATTTCAATGGAAGACATTTTTTGGAATTTCTAACTCAAGATATCATTTAAAATAGATGCCTGAGAGATGTTTTCTGATTCATTGACTTCATTTATTTTTCTTCATATTTATTTTTCAGAATAAGTTTATTTTTCATTTTACATACCAAACACAGTTTACCCTCCCTCCCATTCTTCTGAATTCACATCACCCTTCCCACTTTGAATCCACTCCTCAGAGGGCGTAAGACCTTCTTTGGGGAGTTAACAAAGTCTGGCATACCAACTTGAGACAGGACCAAGCCCATCTTACCCCTATAACAAGACTGAGCAAGGTATCCCACCATTGGAAATGGGCTCCAAAAAGTCAGTCCAAGTACTTGGAATAGGTTCTGGTGTCACTGCTAGGCCCCTCCTCACAACAAATCTAGCCACATTCAGAGGGCCTAGTTCAGTCACATGGAGGTTCCCCAGTTGTCAGTCCACAGTTCTTGAGATCCCACTGTCTTGGGTCAGCTGTTTCTGTGGGTTTTCCCATCATGCTCTTGACCATCCTTGCTCATATGATTCCCTCTTCCCTCTCTTCAACTGAACTAACTCCAGGAACTCAGGCTGTGGATCACTATATGTGATTCCATCAGTTACTGAATGTAGGTTCTATGATGACAATTAGGGTAGTCACTAATCTGATTAAAGGGGAAGGCCCTTTCAGACACCTTCTCTCCACTATTGCTAGGAGTCTTAGCTGGAGTCATCCTTGTGGATTCCTGAGATTTCTCTAACACTAGATTTCTTTCTGAACCCACAATGACTCCCTTTATCAAGATATCTCTTTTATTGCTCCCCTTACCCCAACTAGGTCTTTTTGATATCTCATGTTCCCATTCCCCTCATTTTACACCCTCCCAGTTTACCCAAGAGATCTTAACTATTACTATTTTTGATTTCTTGTGCAACTTTTAATATCTAATGAAGCTTGAGGGTTTAGATGCTATGAAAATGAACCTCCATAAGATTTAAGATTTCAGTTGACTTCTACAGTTCTTAGTTGTTGTTTTTTTTTTGTTTATTTTCTCCTAATGATCTTTGTAGTCTCATGTTATTTAAGGAACTAGGTAACTTAAAGTTTAGAAAGATTGATGGAGAAAAATAATGTAATGCTAATGGAACAGCCTTTGTCATTAGAAAAAAAAAAGTAACTTTGAATAAGGAAAAAAAAAATCAATTCCAGAAACTAAATGGTTTTCAGCTGAGAAAAACAAAGCAGTTCAGTAGAATATCTACAGGCTCATGTAAACATAATTAGCCCTATGAATTTTAGAAATAGTTCTCCAGTCAAATCCTGTTCTCAAAGAACCCTATCAGGTATTAAAGATCCTAAGCTTAACTGATTTTAACACAGCAGAATGTCACAGCTGAAGGTACAGTCTAAGCTAACTTGTGCACTCATGGAAGCACAGATTAGTATAAATAAAAAAAATGATAAATCTAAAAGAAATAAATAATAAGAACACAGACCTTTTTAGAGCTTTTGAAGCCAGCAAGGCAGAGATACAAGTTACTGATAATGTGTTATTTGTTTTAAAGTTATATTTTATGAAAGAATTGAGTTAAACAAGAATTGAGAGAGCACGAGCAAGGAACTCAGGACCGCGAGGGG
>NW_026067959.1:17158-41199 GCF_014885135.2 Alexandromys fortis | reverse complement strand
GTTTTTTTTAGAGTACAGTAAAAACCAGTTCATCTATGCACATATTTCTTATTTCTTATGTAGAATGTGATACAAATAGCAAGCATTCCTTTAGAAATGTTAGGGCTCTCCTCTTGGAGCTCTGGGAACCCTGGGGAGGAGGGGGGGAATTGTAGGAGTCAGAGCTAATGGAGAATATTTATACATGATCCACTGAATCAGCTAAACTGGGCTCACATGGGCTGCCAGAGACTGAAGCAGCAAACACAGGCCTGCATTGGTCTGAACAATGTCATCTGCCTGTATGTCATGACCGTAAGCTGGGTCTTTTTGAGGGACTTCCAACAGTGGGAACAGGTTTGTCTGACTATTTTGCGGGCTCCTGGAACGCTTTTTCTCCTATTGTGTTGCCTTCTCCAGGCCTGTTCCGAGGGGTTTTCCTTGTCTTATTGTATCCTTTGTTGTGGTAGGCTGTTTCTTGAAGGCCTGTTCTTTTCTGAAGGGAAGTAAAAGAGGAGTGGATGGGGGAGAGGAGAGATAATGGGAAGAAAAGTAGAAAGAGGAAACTGTGGTCAGGATGAATTACATGAGAGTAGAATCTGTTTTTAATTTAAAAAAAACGCCAAAAATAAAAAAAAAATTAAAAAAGAAAGTAAAGATGCCCTTTAGACATTTTCGGATTGAGGAATAGTCTCAATGCTTTTATTACAAAGAAAGAAAGAGAGAGGGGGAAAACCACAGAGGAAGGAAGGAAAGAAAAAAAGACCAAAAAAAAAAAAAAAAAAAAAAAAAAGAAAGAAAGAAAGAAAGGATGCTCTTTAGACATTTTCGGATTGAGGAATAGTCTGAATGTTTTTATTACAGTCCACAGACCAGTGATACCAAAGCTGCCAACTATGGTAGTACAGATACTTCCGCACCCATAAACCTGTAGTGGGCAAACATGATTATCTACTGATTCTTTCTCTTGCTGCTAGAGCTCGTATGACCCCTGAAGCTGTTTGCTGTTGGCACCTTGTTGACAAGTTTTCTGTCCTGCCCAGTTTCCACAGCTGTTAAGTCTATACTCCTTCCTGGCTACTGGACAATCAGCATTTTATTAAAAATAATACAAATGACAGGATAAAAGCCATTGTCCCACAGCAGCACCTCTAAGTCAGGGCTCAGGGAGAAGTAGGTTTTGGTGAACAACGTTATTTAAGCTCTTCCTATCAGACACACTAGAAAGTATCTTGTTCTTTCCAGAAGCACTTCAGGATTTGAACTAGAAATCCATAGGGAATGACATTCCTAAAATTGACATGTGCAAAAATCAGAAGTATATGGATTAGGAAGGTATAAAAGCACAGAACAATTCAAAACTCATTTCTGTATAATCATCTAGGGTCTCTTTGATTTAAGGAGACAATTTGGTCCCTGCTGTGTATTACAATTGAATGAATATAAACTCAGAGAATTTTGACTTATTAGGCTTCAGGCATTTCTATCAAGCAAGTGATGAAAATTATGAATCTGTATATTGGAGAGAAAAACATAAGTCTTTTGCTATTTCCATGTTGACCAGCATGACTTTGCCCTCCATAGTTCATATGACCGCTTCTTTTTTTTTTTTAAGAAAAAAAAAAAAAAAAAAACAAGTCCAATTAAAGTTGGGCAGTATGATTAGGGTTGTAGGACTACCAAAAATCTAAAACAACAACAACAAAAACAATAAAAATCTTGCTGATTTCTCTTTTGGTAGTCCTCTTTGTTTCCCTTTCCCCTTGATTCTCTTCTTTTATCTTTATTTTCCTGCTGTCTTCCTTTAACTTCTCTTTCTTTTCCTTCTTTCTGCTTTCTTGTCTTTATTTTTATTTATATTTAAAACTATTTTTTTTTTACATACCAATCCCGGTTCCTTCTCCCTCCTTTCTTCCTACTTTATTCTGCCACATTACTGAAGGTGTTTATCAACTATAAAACTTCTCTGATAAAATTTTTGGGTGCCTTATGTAAGTCATATTATATGCAAATAGTGAAAGTTTGACTTTTTCCTTTCCAATTTGTATTCCCTCGATCTCCTTTTGCTTTCTTATTTCTCTAGTTAGAACCTCAAGTTCCATATTAAAGAGAAATGGAGAGAGTGAACAACTTCGTCTTGTTTTAGATTTTACTGGAATGGCTTTGTGTGCTGTTATTTCGGTGCATAAGCTAGCCAGGCCCAGGTGGCCAGGAGACGGGTGGCCGGAATGCAGCTTGCATTCCTTTAACGCTGGTCTGTAATCTTCTTTCTTAGTTGCATCTTTGTGTGGTTTGGGTACCATGGTAACTGTCACCTCATAAAAAGAGTTTGGCAATGATCCTTCTGTTTCTATTGTGTGGAACAACTTGAGAAATAATGACATTAGCTTTTCTTTGAAATTCTGGTAGAATTCTGGGCTGAAACCATCTGGCCCTGATTTTTTTTTTGGGGGGGGAGACTTTTGATGATGTCTTTTATTTCCTTAGTGGTTATAGTTCTATTTAAATTGTTATCTGTTCTTCATTTGATTTTGATATGTGGTACTTACCCAGAAAATTATCTATTTCCTTTAAATTTTCCATTTTGTGAAGTACAGGTTATTGAACGTGACTTGAAGATTCTCTGGATTTCTTCTGTGTCTGTTGTTATGCCTCTCTTATTATTTCTGATTTTGTTAATTTGCATATTCTCTCCTTTGGTTATTTTGGATAAAGGTTTGTCTATCTTGTTGATTTTCTCAAAGAGCCAACTCTTTCATTGATTTTTTTTTGTATTGCTTTCTTTGTTTCTATTTTATTGATTTTAGCACTCAATTTGATTATTTCCTGGTGTCTATTCCTCTTTGGTAAGTTTTCTTCTTTTTGTTCTAGAGCTTTCAGGTGTGTTGTTAAGTCACTATTGTGAGATTTCTAAAGGTTCTTTATGTAGGCAGTCAATACTATGAACTTTCCTCTTAGCACTGCTTTCAAACTGCCCCATAAGTTTTGGTACGTTGAGTATTCATTTTTAGTGAATTTTAGCAAGACTTTATTTGCTTCTTTATTTCTTCCTTGACTCTTGGGTGATTCAGTTGAGCATTGCTCAATTTCCATGAGTTTGTAGGCTTTCTGCAATTAATGTTGTTGAATTCTAACTTGAAGCTATGGTAATCCAATAAGATAAAGGGGGTTGCTCCACGATTTTTGTATATGTTGAACTTTGTTTTGTTACCACGTATGCCTTTGAGAAGGTTCCATGAGATGGTGAGAAGGAGGTATATTCTTTTGGGTTTGGGTAGAATGTTCTATAGATGTTTGTTAAGTCTAGTTGAGTCATAACATCTGTTAGTTCCTTTATTTTTCTATTAAGTTTCTGTCTGGCAGTCCTGTCCAGTGGTGTGAGTGGGGTAATGAAATCTCTCATTATTAGTGTGTGGTGTTTGATTGTGATTTAAGCTTTAGTAAAGATTCTTTTACAAATGTGGGTGCTCTTTTATTTATGTCATAGATGTTCAGAATTGAGACTTCATATTTATGTATTTTTTTCACTGTGATGAATATGAAATGTCATTCTTTGTCTCTTTTGACTAATTTTTGTTTAAAGTCTATTTTGTCAGATATTTGGTTAACTGCCACATCTTGTTTCTTAGGTATAATTGATTGGAAATTTTTTTTCCAACTCTTTACTCTGAGGTAATGTCTGTCTTTGAAGTTGATGTGTGTTTCTTGTATGCAGCAGAAGGCAGGATCCTGTTTTTATATATATTCTGTTAGCCTGCGTCTTTTTAAGGGTAAATCAAGATCATTGATATTAAAGAAATTAATGACCAGTAAAGGTTAGTATCTGTTATTTTTGGTTTTTTTGTTTGTATTGTGTGTATTTTTCTTTTTGGGTTTTGTTGGTGTGGGCCTGATTTTTGCATTGGGGTTTTCCTTCTAGTACTTTCTGTAGGGCTGGATTCATGGGTAGGTATTGTTTAAATCTTGTTTTGTCATGGAATATCTTATTTTCTTCATTATGGTGATTGAAAGCATTGCTGGGTATAGTTGCCTGGGCTGGCATCCATGGTCTCTTAGTGTCTGCAAGATGTCTATGTAGGACCTTCTTTCTTTCAGAGTTTCCATTGAGAAGTCAGGTGTAATTATGACAGGTCTACATTTGTATGTTACTTGTCCTTTTCTCTTTGCAGTTCTTAATATTCTTTCTTTATTCTGTATGTTTTCCATTTTGATTATTATGTGCCGAGGGGATTTTACTTTTGGTCCTGTCTATTTGAAGCTCTGTGAGCTTGTTGTAATTTCATAGGCGTGTCCTTCTTTAGATTGGGAAAGCTTTGTTTCATGATTTTGTTAAATATATTTTCTGTGCTTTGAGCTAGAGTTCTCCTATTTCTTTTCCATTATTCTTTGGATTGGTCTTTACATGGTCCCAGATGTCCTGGATATTTGGGGGTAAGAGGGTTTTTTTTTTTGATTCAACATTTTCTTTGACTGATGAATCTATTTCCTCTATTGTAACTTCAGTACCCGAGAATCTCTCTTCTATCTTTTGCATTCTGTTAGTTATGCTTCCACCTGTAGTTCATAATCATTTACCCAGATTTTCCATTTCCAGAATTTCCTTGGTTTATGTTTTCCTTATTGCCTATATTTTGGTTTTTAGTCTTAAACCATTTCCTTGCTTCCTCCTGTCCCCTCTCTCAGAGAGACTGCTTCTCTGTCTCTCTCTCTCTCTCTCTCTCTCTCTCTCTCTCTCTCTCTTTCTCTCCCTCCCCCTCTTCTTGCATTTTCCTTCCCCTCCATAATCCACCTAATAAATGTTTAACAAAACAACAACAACAACAAAAACATTTCCTTTATCTGTTTGATTGTTTTTTCTTGGCTTTCTTAAAAGAATTAGTTGATTTCTTTTGGTTTTTATGTGTGTTTTCTTCTACCTTTTTAGGAATAATTTTAAGTTCCTCTTGAAGTGCATCTATCATCTTCATAAACTATTTTTTTATTATTAAAAATTTAAACCTCCTGACCTCCTCCAATTTCTCTCACTACCCCACTCCCCTACCCCCTCCATCACCATTCCTAAGTGAAGGCAGGGTACCCTGCCCTGTGGGAAGTCCAAAGCCCTTCCCCCTCCATCCATGTCTAGGAAGGTGTGCATCCAAACAGACTAGGATCCCAAAAAGCCAGTACCTGAAGTAGAATCAAATCCCAGTGTCATTATCATTGGCTTCTCACTCAGCCCTCATTGTCAGCCACATTCAAATAGTCCGGTCTGATCACATGCTCATTCAGTCCCAGTCTAGCTGGCCTTGGTTAGCTCCCATTAGATCAGTCACACAATCTCAGTGGGTGGACGCACCCCTCTCGGTTCTGACTTCCTTGCTCATGTTCTGCCTCCTTCTACTCTTTATTGCGACCTTGGGGAGCTCAGCCCAGTGCTCCAATGTGGGTCTCTGTCTCTATCTCCATCCATTGCCAGATAAAAAGTCTATTGTGATATGCAAGATATTCATCAGTATTGCTATAGGATAGGGTCATTTCAGGAACCCTATCCTCTGCTGCCCAAGAACCTAGCTGGGAAAATCTCCTTGGACACCTGGGAACCCCTCTAGAGTCAAGTCTCTTGCCAACCCTAAAATGGCTCCCTTAATTAAGATATCTTCTTCCCTGCTCCCACATGCACCCTTCCTCCATCTCAACCATCCCACTCCCCCAAGCTCTCCCCAATTCCCCTTTCTCCTTTCTTTCTCCCCCTCTCCGCTTCCCCCCATCCCACTCCCACCCCTATGCTCCCAACTTTTGCCTGGCAATCTTGTCTAAGTCCCAAAAAGGCAACCTACTGAATGGGAGAAGATCTTCTCCAACCCCGCATCAGAAAAAGCCTGATCTCCAAAATATATAACGAACTCAAGAAACTAGACATTAAAATTCTAAGTAACCAAATATTTTTTTAAAAAATGGGGTACTAAACTGAACAGAGAATTCTCAACAGAAGAAGTTCAAATGGCCAAAAGACACTTAAGGTCATGCTCAACCTCCTTAGCAATCAGGGAAATGCAAATTAAAACAACTTTGAGATACCATCTTACACCTGTCAAATGGCTAAAATCAAAAACACCAATGATAACCTATGCTGGAGAGGATGTGGAGTAAGGGATACACTCATCCATTGCTGGTGGGAATGCAAACTTGTGCAGCCACTTTGGAAATCAGTGTGGCGATTTCTCAGGAAACTGGGAGTCAACATATCTCAGGATCCAGCAGCAATTCCACTCTTGGGAATATACCCAAGAGATGCCCAATTGTACTACAAAAGCATTTGTTCAAATATTTTCATAGCAGAACTATTTGTAATAGCTAGAACCTGGAAACAACCTAGGTGCCCCTCAATGGAGGAATGGATAAAGAAGGTGTGGCACATATACACATTACTGTTCTACTCAGTGGTTAAAACAAAACAAAACAAAACAAAAAGACATCTTGAATTTTGCATACAAATGTATGAAAAAAAAACTTTATTGAGTGAGATAACACAGACCCAAAAAGATGAATATGGTATGTATTCACTCATAAGTGGATTCTAGCCATAAACAAAGGACATTGAGTCTATAGTTCATGATCCTAGAGAAGCTAAATAAGAAGGTGAACTCAAAGAAAAACATAAAGCTATTTTTTATGTTTTTTTTTTTCTGCTTTCTCTGTGTTGGGATGTTCATGTCTTGCTGATGTAGAACCAGTAGTTTCTGGTTGTTTGATATTGCTTTTTATGTTGTGGAATGTGTTCTTATACTGCCATCTGCCCATCTTTATCTCCAGTGGTTACCTTAGTCCAGTTGTTACAGGTGGGTCCTGTGGCTTAAGAGGTTATTCTTCTTCTATGTGCAGGCAGGTCCGTGCCTCTGATGGATGCTGACATGACTCTGAATCTTCTCCAGGTGTAGGAGAAGTCAATGCTCAGGGGGTTAGTGTTGCCATGGATGATGGATAGATGGGGTTGTGGGAAGGCTGTTCCCAGGTCTTTGGGAATTCAGTGGGTGGGGGTAGGACACAGAATATACCTTCAGGGATGAGGGACTCTTGTAGGGTCCTCCAGCCAGGGACCCAGACTCCTCTCCATGTCTATTCAGGGCCAAGTTCTGTTGGTAACAGATGCCATGGGGGATGCGATGTGGGGAGGCTGCTTACAAGTATCTGGTGTTTCACTGGGTGGAGTGCAGCACAGGTTATGCTTGTGGTATCTAAGGCCTGGAGAATAGGCCCTCCAGTAGGAAACTCAGCTACTCGCCTTCCAGGTGGTGACGAGACTAATGTTCTGGTGGTTACAGATGTGAGGGAGGTGGTTGCTACCATGATTCTGGAGTTTTACTGGATGGGAGTGAAGCACAGGATCTTCCTTCAGGGGCTAAGGCCTAGAGAGTAGGTCCTTACCACTTGGGACCCAGACACTCACCTCATCATTTGGGGATGGAGTCAAAGCTCCACTTGTCACAGATGCTGTGGGGGGGGTGGTTGAGGGTGTGGGGAGGTTGCTCCAAGGACTCTGGGGCTTTGCTTTCCAAGTTTAGGCAGAGCCAAGCCTCCAATGGTCTCAGATGCTTTGGGGGTGGTTGAGAGTGTCTTTTTTCCTCTTTTTAAATTAATTCAATCTAAGAGCCTTTAGTCAGAGTTGGGGAAGAAACAAATGTAGAGAAGTAGAGGTATTTCGGTAGAGAGGAAGAGCCTAAGTCAAGCCAGTACACACACAAGACATAGTGGCTCAGTAGGCTAGGGCTCATCAAGCAAATGAATATATTGGTCTTGATGAGAGTCAAGTTGGCCAGTATTAGAAATAAAGTTACTAACCTGAAAAATGGGAATCTTGAAGTAAATTGATGTGGGAGTGATTTCTTATTAATAAAGAAACTGCCTTAGCCCATTTGATAGGCCCACCCTTAGGTGGGTGGAGTAAACAGAACAGGATGCTGGGAGAAAGAAGCTGAGTCAGGGAGTCGCCATGATTCTCCCATTCCAGACAGATGCAGGTTAAGATCCTCCCTGGTAAGCCACCTCGTGGGCTACACAAAATATTAGAAATGGGTTAGATCAATATGTAAGAGCTAGCCAATAAGAGGCTGGAACTAGCTGGGCCAGGCAGTGTTTAAAAGAATACAGTTTCCCTGTAATTATTTCGGGCATAAGCTAGCCATGCGGGCGGCCGGGTGCCAGGGATGCAGCCCTGCCACTCCTAACACTACAGTAAATTCTGTGGTGTTGGACTTGATTTCCTGGAATCACTATAAACTCATATATGATTTGTCCATTGCCACATAACCAATGCACACAATTTTAGTAACTTAAAATAGCACAAATATATTTTCTTCACTTGAAAATAAGAAGTCTAGTTTAGAACCTATTGTTGAGACATTGACAGAAATGCATCCCTTCTAGTCTCTGAAGAGGACATTACCTTAATTTTTGGTTTTGTTTGTTTTATCCCTTGGTGTCTAAATGTTAAAGGAATAGTATAAGCCTGCTACAGCTATTTCCTTCTGATCATATGGAATCTGCCTTTAGGTGAAGTCATGCAGCTATCTTCTTTCTTTATTGTAAATCTAACTGGGCTAAGGAATCACTTGACCAAGGAACCAACCCACAGTAAGTAGGGTTTGCCTTTAGCCATGTTAAAGAGACAAGAAGAGTGATTATCCTATTAATGAGATAACATACTTCCCCTTCACAGAAAATTAGCCTGCCCTAGTTCAGTTAATACAGAGCTGTCATGAGATTTGGTTAGGTTTGTCCATCTTTTTGAGTCTGATTTTAACCTGCGTAGTTTTTTCTCTTCTCCCAATCTCTTCTTTTTGAAGTCTAAGTGTGCTTATGGTACAGATACACATGAATGTACACACACATACTAACATACCCACACTCACTCCCCAAAAATTGTGATAGCTTTTCAGGTAGATTTACTTTGATATTAAAGAGGAAGCCCTGATGAAATAGGAACATGTTTAGCAACAGTGTTTTATCCACAAGTCACCCTCATCTCCATTCTCTAGATAGAATGGTAATTACATCCCATTACTGAATTACTTGCAGTTATCCTTTGATCTTGTAGTTAATACAGTGAACTCTAATTTGCATAATGTTATTAGCATAATTCACAGTACTTTCTGAACTCTTAAAGGAATGACTGCTGCCTGGGTAAGGAAGACCAACTTAGACTATCTTCTTTTCTTCCATCATTGCAGGACAAATTGGGACTCTAAGCCCCAGTGACAGATACAGAACAATGAAGGTACATAATGAAGAAGAGTTATGTAAACTTATAAACTGTGAGATTTTTAAGGGACTAAAATTATACTTATTTATTTCTGTATTCACAGTATTAAAGCATAGCAATTTGTAAACATTTGACTCATTACATTTAATTTTCCTACTAAAAAAAACTCACTGATAACTCACAATTTACCTATCTTGAATTAAAGTCAATATTCCAAAATTTCTTTATAAAGTGCCACCATCAATCTATTTAGTGAGGCTCCGATCTTGGAAGTCATGCTCAAATGTATGCCATCTACTTTCATATGCTGACACTCCAAACTTCCATATGTCATCACTTGAAGAAGCCTTAACATATCTCAGGTTGTCCTTGATTCTCTATGTAATTAAAGATGACCTTAAATTCTGATCCTCCTAGCCCACCTCCCTAGTGCTGCGATTAGAGTATTATCCAATTTCTATGTGATGCATGTTTGAACCTAAGGATTTATATGTTTACTCATATCTAAAATGTATCTTCAGTCCCAGATTTCTGAAAGTCTCTCAAATCTACCACCTTCTACCAATATCCCCATGTGAAGATTTAATCTTTGTTGCTATAGAACTATTCTAGCAAATTTACCTATATATGCATTTTTAACTTAAAAATTTAGAGTGAAATTGCAATTTCATTCTGTCCTGAACATGGTCTATATCATGGTAAATTATAGGGTAGCGGGAAAAATGGGATGGAAATGTAAAGAAAGGAAATCACCACAATGCACTGGGATCTCTGAGTGGATTGTATTTTTCTTGGTCTTTAGAGGATAAAAATAATAGTAATTAAAAACATCCTCCATGATGTTGATCTCACTCTCTTCTATGACCCTGTTTTAAAATAGTGATTTATTTTATTTTATTTTTTTTGATAAGTCTGCTTTTGATTAAGTCATTCTGCACTGGTATCCCTATTCTCTAAGATAAATTTAACTAGGAAACCTAGATTTTTTTGTTATTTACTTTAAACTTAAGGCTTTCAAAAAGTGAATAATAGACAGTCAATGGACTGAGAGTCACAGGACTGAGTCTCTTTAGAAACTCTATAAAAAAGTTAAGAATGGATTTAGGCAAAACATCTGACCAGAAACCCAAGTCTATTCACTGCTGAAGTGAGTATGGTACCTTTGCTTTTACTACAAATAAAAAATGAATTTATAAATGATGTTCAAGAGCTTTATACATTCTAATAAGCTGCCAAAGACCTAATCCTTAGCTATAAACTATACATTGTAATCATGTAAATAATGCCCTCATAACAAAATGTTGAATCTTATTATCGAAGTTTCCTACAGATGATATAGAGAAATCTATGTTTAAAAAAACAAACTTTCTTGCGAGCCTAGGCAGTTTGGATGCTCATCTTTCTAGACCTGGATTGAGGTGGGTGGTCCTCGGACTTCCCACAGGTCAGGGAACCCTGATTGCTCTTTGGGCTGATGAGGAGGGGGACTTGATCGGGGGAGGGGGAGGAAAATGGGAGGCGGTGGCTGGGAAGAGACAGAAATCTTTAATAAATAAATAAGTTAATTAAAAAAAAACTTTCCATGTTAGTGATCTGTCTCTGTCTCATCAAGTTTATTGCTTTTGAAAAGTTTTTTTTTTTTTATGTGTAGTACAAAAGATTTAGAAATGAAAATATTTGAGGATAACGAGATAAAAGCTAGCTTTATTTTTCCATCTGGTATCTTTATAAGGAATCTTGGACTTCAACACAGCCTAGTAAGAATCTCATAAGTAAAGACCTTCCACAATATTCTGTCATTAGACAGGGCCATTGTGGGGTCCTGGAGCTCATGTACAGAGCCACATTGAGAGCAACAGCTTATTCTGAGTGCAGAGCAGAGTCTCAGGATTGATGTTGTCTTTTATAGAGTTCCCTGCTTTGAGACAAGCTATAAGACTTTTAATGGACTTAAAAGCTTGGCTCTGATAAATTGCCACTTAACATAAATTAACAGGTCAGATGAATGATCTCAGAAAAACACTCTTTACTTGGCTTTTGAAAAGCTTCCACATAGAGACACATGAGCAAAAATCATGAAAGGGGTCAGCTGAGATGAGACATCCAATTGTCATTCTGACAGTTTCTCAGTTACTGAATATCTCATTGGTTCCCTAATGTAATCAAGGTACAGTAGCTACTTAAGTCTCCAGAGCTGCGCTGAAGTTGGTTACAGGCTAGGCAAATGTATGTACCAAGTATATTTAGTTTTAGCCACTATTATGTAGTTATTAAGTATTAGAGACTATTAAAGAAAGATAATGACGTAGAAATTGTCATGTATCTATCTTGTCATTCAAACAGTAATTGCACTGTCACAATTGACAATCTGTAGTTATTTGGTACTTCTGGAATCTACTGAAGGCTTACAGTTTACAGAAGAAAAATGGATGTTTCTTTAACTATTTACAATTTCATTATGTAACCCAATATCAACACTATCTAATACCCACTCAATGGACATGTGTACCAACCTTCATTGGAGTCAAAGTGAGAAAACAAGTATCAGTAATCTTTGTTTCCACTTATTCTTCTGATCTTAGAAAAGAAGGCAAGAAGTAAACAGCTGTCATAATCTCTCTCTCCCTTTCTATGAATGTACCAACTCAGACTACCAGAAGTTTAGACTTCTGGGGAAATTAAAGTGTCAAACTCTTCTCTGTGTTTGTTTCTTATCTCTTTCCCTTTTTATGAGACAGATGATAATGATTAGGTCATTAAATGCCAACAGATAATATTGGTAGAGGCTCTAAGTAGGCATCCCCAGGTAAAGAAGCAATAACTGAAAAGAACTGCAAAAATTACATAAACCTGTGAATTCGATTTTTGGCAGAGATGCAATATGTAATAGTAGAAATAAATACATAAGTAGATGAATACATAAAAACAAACCTCACAGTGAAAGTAAGAATGATGGCCAAGGTTCTGTCATCTTTAGGGTACATAGTCCATTTGTCAACAACTAATCTCACAAAATTACAAAGAGATAAGAACATGGATGTTGCAGGATTCATAAAAAAACAGAGACATGTTGGAGTTCAAACTGAAGATCAGAAAAGCAAAACAATCAGCCTCTGGCTCTTACCTCTAACTCAGTCTGAAATGGCAGTCTTGCCTTCAGGAATCTCAGAATGGGACTGTGTCTGAGGTTGCCTGTTCCCATTTTATATTCCTCTCTAGGGCTGGGATTGAAGATATGCACCACTACCTCCTGGTTTTTATGGCAAACTAATGTGGCAACTGGGTTTAATGGTGTGTTTCACCATTGCTAGGTCTGTAAGGCTGACCAGTGGGGCTGTTTTACTCTCTGATCTTCATTAAAGCTTTATGTAAAGGAAAACAAATAGCAAATCACCACTTACTGTGCTTGAAAATCACCTCACAGTAAATGTACTAGAAAAAGTTCTTTAAAAAAAAAAACTCATATACTTAAATAAAAACATGCAGAAAGCCCCCAAACGACATAAGAACAAGACAGAAACATAGCAAACCTAAGAAGAAACCAAAATAATTTCAGAATTAAAAGATAAAAATAAAATGAGCTTTTTAAAACAAGTGGAATGATACAAAGAGGAGGGAGAATTAATAAATAAAGTAATTTTAAAGATCAGACAATGGAAAATAATGAATCAGGAGCAGAGTGTAAAAAATATCTATCTTAAAAAACACTGTGATCCATTGGTATCATCAACTTTGACAATGCACTCACTATGGAAATCCCAGAAAAAGAGGAAAGGATAGAGAGTACTTGAACAAATGTTTGAATATTATATATACATATTAGAGTACTACTCAGCAGTAAAAAAACAATGACTTCTTGAATTTTGCAGGCAAATGGATGGAAATAGAAAACACTATCCTGAGTGAGGTAAGCCAGACCCAAAAAGAGGAACATGGGATGTACTCACTCATATTTGGTTTCTAGCCATAAATAAAGGACATTGAACCTATAATTCGTGATCTTAGAGAAGCTAAATAAGAAGGAGAACACAAAGAAAAACATATAGGCATCCTCCTGAATATTAACCTTCATCAGGCAATGAAAGGAGACATAGGCAGAGACCCACATTGGAGGATCGGACTGAAATCTCAAGGTCCAAATCAGGAGCATTAGGAGAGAGAGCACGAGCAAGGAACTCAGGACCGCGAGGGGTGCACCCACACACTGAGACAATGGGGATGTTCTATCAGGAACTCACCAAGGCCAGCTGGCCTGGGTCTGAAAAAGTCTGGGATAAAACCGGACTCGCTGAACATAGCGGACAATGAGGACTACTGAGAACTCAAGATCAATGGCAAGGGTTTCTGATCCTACTGCATGTATTGGCTTTGTGGGAGCCTAGGCAGTTTGGATGCTCACCTTACTAGACCTGGATGGAGGTGGGTGGTCCTTGGACTTCCCACAGGGCAGGGAACCCTGATTGCTTTTTGGGCTGACGAGGGAGGGGGACTTGATTGGGGGAGGGGGAGGGAAATGGAAGGCAGCGGTGGGGATGAGACAGAAATCTTAAATAAATAAATAAACAAATAAACAAATAAATAAATATAAAACACACGCACATACACACACATATATACATATATACAAGTATGTATTTAATAACTCTTAATGTAAAAGAAAGAGGCTGTGAATTTGAAAAAGAGTGAGGTAGTTTATATGGGAGAATTTGGAGGGAGGCTAGCAAAAGGGGAATGATGTAATTATGCTATAATCTCATTAGAAACAACATAATTTTAAAATTTTGAAAAGACAGATTTGTTTATATAAGCATCTGAGGAGGTAAGTGAACTCCAAGAAAAATGAACTACAAGGATCCCATTCCAACATGGATTATAACCAGTCCTTTGTGAGAAAAAGGTAAAGACTGAATCATGAAGACAACAGAAATGAAGAAACTGATTTTTCTTTCTTTTATTGAAAATAATTGTTTCCCATATAGTACATTCTAATCATGGTTTCTACTCTCTGACCTCCTCCAAGACTCCCCCCTGTCTTATTGGTCTGAATTAATAAACTTTTCTGTGTTTTGTTATAAAACAAACAGTACTCTACTTATGTGTTATGGCTCTTAGTTTGGTGGTTTTGTGAGACACCTAATATTGGGAGTATGTGTATCCTTAGTTTGGTGGTTTTGTGAGACACCTAATATTGGGAGTATGTGTATCCTTAGTTTGGTGTTTTTGTGAGACACCTAATATTGGGAGTGTGTGTATCTCCTGAAACTTTTGTCTACTTTTGAGACTATTTTTCATATATTGGGTTGCTTTGTTCAACTTTGATAGGAAGAATTTTGCCCTGTCTTATTGAATCTTGTTTTGTCCTATTTGTCTGTAGTCTGTTGGAAGCCTGCTCTTTTCTGAAGAGGAAACAGAAAGGGGGTAGATTTGGGGGAGGGGAAGTGGAGGAGCTTGGAGGAGTAGAATGAGGAACTGTGGTTGTGAATTACTGTGTAAGAAAAGAACCTATTTTCAACAATAAAAATAAATTAAAAAAAGATTTCTAGTAATCTACTGAATAGATATGTAGAGAGTGGACAACTTTGTCTTGTTCCTGATTTTCCTGGAAATGCTTTGAGTTGACTCTGCTTAGGTGCATGTTGGCTGTGAGCTTGCTGTAAATGGCCTGTAGTATTTTGAGGTATGTTCCTTATATGCCTTGTCTAAGACTTTCACCATGAAAAGATGTTGGATTTTGTCATTGTTTTTTTCTACATCTAATGATATAAAAAGGATTTTTTTCTTTCAGTCTGTTTATACGGTGGGTTATATTTATGAATTTATATTTCTTGAACCATTCACAAATCTCTGGGTTGAAGCCTACTTGATTAATTTTGATGGCCTTTTTGATGTATTCTTGGATTAAGTTTGCAAGTATTTCACTCAGTAAGTTGTTCAGCTTCTAAGAGTTTGTAAGGTTTCCATTCTAAAAAAGTTTTCATTTTTAAAAATTATCTCTATCTATTTTATTCATCTTTCCATTGTTCCTGTTGTTATTGACATCTATTTTTAATATGTGATGTTCAAATATGATGCAGAGTGTTTCAAACTTTTTCTATATATTAAGACTCCCAACATAGAAAGTTTGAGAACAGCTTGGGCTACAATTAAAAAAAGGATGCACTGAGTATAATTAAAAGTTATATTTTAAGACATTATCAGCAGAGGAAAAAACTACATCTCACTGTATTAACATGAGAGAATATTTTCCAAATAATATATTTCATAAATTAATACATAGCATATATAAATAGCATATAAAATTTTACAAAATTAGACAACCTGATTATAAAAGGACATAAGACTTGCCCATATATTTCTCAAATAATATACAAAATATCTAATACTTGCATAAAATGTGTTCAATATTAGTATTTACTAGCAAGACACGGATGAAAAAAAATATGAGTTCCTAGATTATAGTCAATATGTTGGCTTCTATTAAAAACAAAGTGAGAAGAAGGGAGTTATGGAAATGAATGATGGTTATCTAACATTGTAGGCTGTTTAATTCCATTAAACTCTACACTTAAAATCAGTGAGGATGATAAATCTTACATTGTATATTTTTCTGTGACCAAAATTTTAATGATAAAAGTGGTAGGAATGCTGAAAGAGTTGAGCCATTTAGGTAACAGAGAATACCAAGAAGTTTCACCACTAGAAATATGTTTAGACCCTTCCCTAAAAGAGTGAACACTAAAGTCAGCAAAACTCTCAAGTCTAATAAGAGTGAGACAGTCCTTTTTTATTTAGGGTTCTATGAGAATATTGAGGAGAACTAAGTCTGTTTGGGGGTGTTGAATTGTAACAGAGCAGTCAGAGTTAAGCTACCCAGCATGTGCAGATACAGAGTACCTCACACAAGACACATATTTAGTTTCTTAGTCTACTGCTTTACTGCCGACATCTTCAAGTTCTTAGAGTTTTTAACATGTTAATGTTTTGCGTTAAGCTTGAAATACTAAGTATTTATGTCTGACTAACTTATTATTTTCACTCCACTAAACCCAGATTGTAAATAGGTATGTAGAAGTTGTTGGTGTGGTGTGGTGTGGGTGTGGTGTGATGTGTTGTGGTGTAGGTGGATGATGAAGGTATTCCTTGCAGTCCTGTAGAGTAGATGACAGGGGAGAAACAGGACCTCTGTAATCAGGTAAGCAAAGATATACTCAATTTAGTAAGGCCTGGGAGCAGTCTTAATGCTGAACATTATTTAGAGAAAGCTTCCACTGGCACCCCAGAAGATCTGTGTTTCTACTACCTCCTGAATGCTTTTGGAGAAAGTGTTTTTCAGAGCTTTTATTTATTTTGTTTTATCTGGTTTTGTTATATCTTAAAATAAAAATGGAATCAAAACCAAAACTGTATCCATTGCAACTGGGGATGAAAGCGAGTAAGCATTATACCAGTAGCACTTGATTACTATGGAAACCACTGGAGAAATAAATATTGTATTCCATACCATGTGGCAAAAGTTATTATTTAGAGTGGCTCATTCCTCTTCTCTCTGTGGGATGAGGAAACTTGGACAGTAGTACAATTATCAGAGGTACATGAAGTCATGAAATGAGGAGTCTACATCAGGTTTGGTCTCCTGGTTGCTTAACATTAAATTAAGGTCCTGAGTAAGCATCCCGGGCACATTCAGATTCATCTGTAAGACACAGAGCAGACATATAAAACATAAATATTATTTTAGAAATCAAAATGAAGTACTGGTTATGAAATGATTCTATGAAATTAAACATTATTAACATTAATTCAAAACCTTTTATTTTGTGAAACCTTGAGTATTAGAAAACAGACTCTTTTGTTCATGTGGCTGATGCTTCGGTTCTGGTGTACTCTTCAGATTTCTTTGTTGATTGATGTGCATTTTGAGTCTGAATAAGAAAATCAAGAGAAAGTTTGCTTCACCAAGGCGGAGCCATCTCATCACAGATCTAGGACTTTTCCCTGTGATCCAAGCTATGCATATTCACAGCAATCAGTAGCTTGCTTTGTCCAGACCAAAGATGAGTTATTGCCCAGGCCTCCCACATTCCAGTCTCAAGCTGTCCAATCTCAAACCGAATCTTGTCTGGGACTGTGGCAGAAGGTACAAGGAGGTGTTTAGGGGTGGGAGGAGTCTGGGATGGAAACAGATGGTGTTTTGGCAGAATGATTAAAGCATTAGATATCTATTTTAGTGAATTGCCCATCCGGCAGATAAAATATTGCAATACTGAGACACAGTCTCCTCAGCCAATAATTGTGATCTTATTTACAGAATATGTTTGCTCTTGGTTAGACCATGTATTTTATGTTGTGCCTCCAAATGCCAAAACTTTTAGAATTATAAAAGGAAGTGGAAACACCTTGATAAATTCAAAGAAAGATTGATAAGCTCTCACTAGACAGATTCCAAGCACAGAAGTCCATCATAAAGTCCAATTTTCTGTGTGATTGTTGGCAAGTCAGCTAACCTCTCTGGGCTGACTTTTCTCCCTTAGGAAAATAAAGCTGACAATCTGGTCTCCTAGTTACCACATGCTTAAGCAGCACAGGAAGTGAAGTTCAGATCATAATTTACTTTGGAAGAAAGATACTATGGTAACCATTAAAATGTGTTGCAAAATGACCAGCAGGAAATGAAAGTAATCCAATGTGAAACTATTGACCTTCAAGCTCAGAGTGATTTTTTATGCATTTATGAGCTAATACTTCTACCTGCAAATTAGAAACTATTATAAGCCATAATAATTTAATATCCCTGTTAGTGGAAGGACAAGAAAGAACCCACTGACATTCCCCTGCCTCTAAAAGCTAATTTGGAGTTGTATATTAATCAACTGTATTGATGCAGAAAAAACAATCAAAATTATGAATCTGGGATTAATTCTAGACTGTTGACTTGGGAGGAGAGACAGTCAGGTAATTCTCCCTTGATTTGATGGTTTGTAATGTTTCTATTGCTTTGATAGATACTCTAATTTTAAAATAACCAACTTATCAATAAACAGAATTTGCTACATAACAGCATGCATTTTATAAGGCTGATTCTTTATAATTCATCAATAACTTAACATACCACAAGATTATTGGTGATAAGTTTAATGGTCGTCAAAGAAAATGGCAAAATTTCAAGCCTATAATGATTATAGTTATCTAATAATTATGCAATCACCAGGTTTTCTTTTGAAATTTACAGACAAAACTGAAAGATTAAGTTACTAACTTCATATTTAAAGAAATGTTTTCATGAGTACATATTAGCTGTGTAGGACAGTTGATTTTACTTTCCAATTTTTCACGTATGCTTATAATGTAGCTCGATCTGTTCCCATTCCACTGGCCTCTCTTAGCCTTCTCCATACTGGTCCCTTCCAGTTGCCAAAGATTTCCACTTCTATTTTCATGTGTCTATCTCTCACAGTTTAATGCAGGCAGTTCCGATGAGAAACCATGCTGTATTTTTTCTTTTGAGCCTGGCTTGTTAGTCATTTTAAATACTCTCTTCCAATGTCATCAAACAGAACTATCATCTGACAAATGAAAGAAATATTTTGAACATGGGACCCTAATTAGTTTTATTTATAATAAAAAATGTTACAGTAGGATTTTTAATGGTGATTTAGCTATAGAGGTTTACAGCTTGTATGATCACTTAGATTGAAGTTAATGTTATTTCTCACTCACTTGAGTTTCAATATGCATTCTTGAGCATGTGAGAAAGAAGTGGATATGTGGCTGATTGAGTGGCAATTTCAGATAACCTTGTGGAACACCCTGAGTTTTTCATTTTAACTTTGAGAACTTATGTTCTTGCCCAGTAAATGAGTTACATGACTTTAAAGGTAATTATTTCCACTTATTTGTCGATTAAAATCTCAAAGGATCTACCAAATAGCTGCTAAATTTTGTCTAAAATACTTTTGATGCCATTTTTGCAAGATAATAAAAGAAGACAAATTTTAAGCCACGGATCTTAAATACCTTAAGCTACAATGAATATATAGAATGCCTTTTGGGCAGATTAATACCAATTTCACAAACTTATTCCGAGCAAAACAAAATTCTAGATAGAGAGCTGGAAACCATCTCATTGGGCCATTGTTCTTGCTCTTTAAACAAGTTATTTAATATAACCGAACTTTATTGCTCCTATTAGAAAAGTATAGCATGTATAAACCAATGAACACAATCTTGATGCAAGTTAAGGCATTAAAATATAGGACAAAAAGACATAAGGTCTCTTATTGTCAATTTTCTTTTATAGCAGCATATTTCAGTTTGAATTGAGTTTGACTGAAGAAATGTAAAAAAAATGCTATGATCATTTGGGAGTGACAACTTATAAAGTGGGCATTTCAGGGCTAGCTCTTTGGAGGTGAAATTCAAAGTGCTTGTAGGCTTTCTTCTTATTATACTTTTTTATTTTAGGTGACTTTCATCTCTTTCTTCTAAATGTAACTGCTATTGGAAGTTCTGCTAAGCAATAAATCTTTAACTACAAGAAGAGAAGTGAGGTGGCTAAAAGCATTTCAGGCCTAGATATATGGCGGCTGTTGCTAGGTTCAGTTTTTCCTTTGTCAACATCACTTGGCTGGAATTTGGTTTAACTAGTATCCACATAGTTGCAATAAGTTAATTCACTGTGTCTTAAGTGTGTCTATGAAGAATTTTAATAACAAAATGTTAATTGCCCTTTTTTGTATAACTTCTAATGTATATGTATTACATAGAGCACATCATGACTTACTTTTTGGATAATTATTTTATATTAAATTGTAAGAATCCTGAGGTGAAAGTCACACTTTTTACTCTCTGTTTTAATATGTATATTGATTTCATGCAACACAGTGAAGTGCTGTTGTATGTGGAATGCCAGCTTACGTATCTGGAGACTATAAGTGAGTATCATCTTATAGTTTGATCAAATTCCACCAGCATTTTGTGATACACACCAATGCAATGGCTAAATGTGTAACTCACTCACTTCACACTGCTTCACTGTCTCCTGATGCTCTGAATTTGAAAAAACACATTGTTCCACTCACAAATTTAAATATTAATTAAGACAATGTCTCACTTTGTCATGATAGGAAAATAAACCTTGCTAAAACAGTGCTCAGTAGATACACAGCAGAGGTATGGAAGTATTTTCCACTTCATGTAACTGTCAAGTCATGCACAATGAGGGAAATGGTTTTCTAGGCCACTGTGTCAAATGTTTTATAGAATCAGTGACGTTTTACATCCCAAACAGTTTTCACTGCCAAGTCATTTTTCAAGTAATAGCTTTATGGAACAAATTTAATAATGAGAAGATAATGAATAATGTGACCATTGTTTTCATGATGTTGAATTTTAGAGGCAGCAGAATGTGTGCATGGTCATGTGTGTATGCGTGTCTCTGTGTTTGTGTGTGTGGACAATTCAGGAAGACACAATTTCTGCGTTAAATAAACCTGCGTGATTTATGGCTTCCTTATTTAAACAATAGGGTTGAGGAACAGAACTTCTTCCTCCGGTCGTGAGGGATGCTATTTTCTACTTATTATGAAAGGTATAAATACAAGTTTTGAAAGTGCAGCATGTAGTCACAACCTCTTGCAGACAGAAACAGAAACAACATTCTTGCTTGACATTGACAATTGAGTGGAGACCATCTTCATTCTGTCTGTAGGACCTGAAAAAACAACCCAAGCAACGTTTGCAGGAAGTACAAAAACACACATTAAGGACTATTGCATTCTGTGGTCATAAAGTTGCTCACTTATCCACCAGACCAAAACTTAATTATCTTTCAAGGCCTGGATCCAAATTGCATTTCCTCTTTTAGCACAGTGGAAGGAATCAATAAATATCTTCCACATGATGAAAAGAATAATAAAAATGAATGTGAGTACCATTATTAAGGCACCAATGTGTGCCAACCCTTCTAAACAGACTCACTCTAATGCTACAGCATCCTTTCTAGAAGATCTCATTGTCCTCATTCTGCATTTGAGAAAATAGGAGTTAGGAAAGGTAGAACTATACTCATGTTTGCTTAGCTAATAATTAACAAGTCCAGAATTGAAAATGGGTTTCACTTAAAGATAATGGTGTTCCAACTCTCTTCTGCTGCTTCTTGGCAAGAAAAAAAAGAAAGAAAATAAACCTGTAATAAACTAATTTAAAAAGGCATCATTTGCATTATTGAACATCTGTGTGTCTCTCTAAATCGACTGGTAGAAATTGTATGATAAATAATATCTAATCCGTACTAATTATAAATGCATAGTAAAGTGTTTTAACTACTAGTTAATTGATGAGTAGTGTTGAGCTAAATTTATGGTAAGTGATAAAGGTTAAAACCTTTGGCAGGGAATCCCATCTCTGCAAATGCCCAATATTAAAACTCTGGCATTTGAAATCTTGAAAGGATGTTGGAAATATTTGATCTAGTATTTGATAATGAGACTTTTTACATTTTTGACAGGAATGGCCTGAAAATGGCTCAATATTTATCATCCTTGCTTTCCTCCTGCTCAAGGCAAGTTTGAGCTGTCAGAAATGCTATTGAACATTAAAAAAAAACTTCCAGGAATTTGAAATCTCTCCCTTTGGGCTACAGCAACTGCGAGCTGAGGACTGATGGTTATCCAAATCTGTAGTTGTGTTAGTGTATGCCAGTAGCCACTTGTGTAGATCATGTTGTGTAAGTGTGAGCGGGGAACTACTTAGCATCACACAATGGGTTCAGTGCCAAGTTTCTATTTTACGGACAGTAACAGTGAGGATGTGCAGTGTCGTGAAGCCATGACACTGCAATACAGATTCAAATTTCCACTCCCTTGCTTCCTCATCCAAGTATGGCACGCACATATTATACTTCCAGATTGGTTTAGATCATGTAATCTGGAGTCAGGCAGTGGTGTCTGAATAATCTAACTGCCACCTGAAATGATCTGGCGAGCGAGAAGAGAACACGAGAGGTAAACAAACCCACTTAGGAGTTTATTAGAAGGGAAAGTGCACACAGGCCTGGGGATGGTGTACAGAGAGAAAGAGGGAAAGAGGGAGAGAGGGAGAGAAGCTGCCTCTCTGAGCGGGGGACAGAAAAAGAGCAAAGATGGCATGTACAGCTTTTTAAAGGCCGCCTAGCACTTGTGCACAAGGCGTTTGCATGAGTACATCACGCGCTGATGACGCAGATGATGGGCGACCTGGAAGTGCAGCCTTATGGGTGCCTGAATAATTACACCGATCACCAGCTGTGCTGACTCAGTTACTCTCTCAGTTGTAGTTACGCTGCAAGGTAACTGTCATGTTCATGACATTTTCTCAGATTTTGAGTACTAACTTAGTCAGTTATGGGAAGTAACTAAACTAAAATTTAGCACGATGTTAATGTGCAGTCTATGTCGCTCTTTTAAGTCTGTTATATTTTCCAGACCTGTATTGGAAGACAATGAACAGAGAAGAAGCAGAAGAAATCCTCCTTGAGACTGGAACTCACTTCGCCATTGGAAAAGCATGGAAAATATTTTCCTGTTGAAAGTATGTCAGTGGCCTCCAGTGGGAGCAGGTGGTTTTGAGGCACATGTGCTGGTATGGCAGAGAATAAGAGCAGCTCTGAAGCTAGGAGAAAGCTTGTTTGTGCTATTTTAGTTCATGTATATAAAGAGTTTTAGTTGTTTTCATTCACATTACTTTCTCTCATCTGTCCTCTTTTTTCTGAAGGTTTTATAAGTACTGCTCACAGTTCCACAGCCCTTTTTGTTTATGACCCACTCAGTTGAATTAATGTGTTAGTTAAGTTGGTTACTTCTTGGAATATGGAGTGTTTATCATTGACTCTACCCCTAAAGAAATTTGCAAACTTTCTCTCAGCTACCCTTAACTGTTAATAGTTTCACAGGGAATTATACTTCCTTATGAGCCTTCCCTGTTCCATCATGAAATCCTGTGGGCCCATTCTTGTACAGATCAGGTGTGAGTATCAGAAATCCAACTGATATTTGTATTTGCAGTGTGTTACAAAATACAGCTGGCATGTCATATCCAGAAAATGCCTTTTTATACATAGCTCTACATCTTATTCCTCTTTTCTTTACAAACCTTCTAATGAGATGGTCTCTGAGTCTTGGAGGAGGTGATAAGCTGTCCCATTTAGCCTGATCATTCACTAAGATTTCTTGGAACAACATTAATGTATGTATATAAACATGAGTGTTTAGAAGGGAGTTTCACATATTTATTTAGCAAAATGACAGTAGTGGTCTATCCTCTATTACCTACCATCTCCCCAGTCACAAAGCATTACCAGGTTTATAGTACAAAGAATGAATGCCCTACTCTAGAGTGGTCCTAGAATCTAAACAGAAAACTCATGGTTAATCCCATCAAAGTCAAGCCATTAATAAACTAGTGAGTATATCTTGCAAGTCCAGTCATTATTGTAGCTTGATACAGTCACAACTGGGCAAAACTGTTGATGGCTTTTCTCCCATCAGAAGCTTGCACAGTAACATCTAGAATTTTTAAATCTAGCCTACAAGGAGGAAGTTTCTATCTGCCTCAATTCCAGCTTGATTAGAGAAGGCTCTCTAAAAATTTGAAAAAAGCTAGAACTTTATTTGCTTACAGAATATGGGCAACAACTATACTGTGAAAAAGAGTGAATGTAAGTTAAAAGAGCAACGGTACTTAAAATTAGTGTTGCTAAATGTGTGTGCACATGTGCTCTCCTCTCTCTCTCTCTCTCTCTCTCTCTCTCTCTCTCTCTCTCTCTCTCGTGTGTGTGTGTGTGTGT
>NW_026067959.1:7657-16752 GCF_014885135.2 Alexandromys fortis | reverse complement strand
CACAGGGATGTCCCTAGCTAGGTCCTTGGGCAGAGCAGAGGGTGCCTGAACTGGCCTTGCCCTGCTATCACACTGATGATTATCTCGAATATAACCATAGAATTTTCATCTGGCGATGGATGGAGATGGAGACAGAACCCCTCATCAGAACAAAGGACTGAGCTCCCAAGGTCCAGTTGAAGAGGCAAAGGAGGGAGAAGATGGGCAAGGAAGTCAGGACTGCGAGGGGTTCATCCACCCTCCCACTGAGGCAGTGTGCCTGTTCTAATGGGAGCTCACCAAATCCAGCTGGACTGGGAAGGAATCAGCATGTGATCAAAGGAGACTCTCTGAATGTGGCTGACAATGGGGGTTGACTGAGAAGCCATTGATAAAGGCACTGGGACTTGTTTCTACTGCATGTACTGGCTTTTTGGGACCTTAGTCTATTTGGATGCAAAACTTCCTAGGCCTGAATGTAGGGAGGAGGGTCTTGGACTTAAAGAAGGGAGGGAGAGGGAGGAGGGTGAGAGGAAGAGTGGGAAGGGAATGGGAAGAGGGGAGGAAGTGTAAATTTTTTAATGGAAAAAAAATAAAGAAAGAAAGAGGCTTAAAGATGGAATATCAAGTAGTTCAGAGGTAATAGTGATAACAAAAAAATGTGATCGACAGAACACTAACAAATGTTAAAATTAATATATAGCAAGTTTTAGGTTGACTCCAATATTCTTAGAGGAAGCATCCTATCCATTCATGTCCTTTAACCATAATTTCTGGAACAGTAAATAAAGAATGAAACTATTCCCAAGTATTGAAGATGAAGGATTTGTTTCAGGAATGTGTGTGGTTGTTGTGTAAGAGTGTTTAAATGTTAGTTTACTTACAGGAAGAAGAAACCCTCAAAGACCAATGTCAGCCTTACGTGTGATTGAGAATGTGAAAGGTGAGACCCATGTGAGAAGCAAAGAAAGGTGAGCACATTAACTAGGAAAAAGAAAGTTTGGGAAAAGAGTCATTGAGGGGGCTGCTGAGGAAAGAAACTCTTCACAATATATTCTCTTTCAGAGAACACAGTTGCACAATCTGTAGCAATACAGATTGAACAGATGTGGAGAGGATTATGTCTTTATTTTAAATTTCTAACATTGAAGAAACTATATGGATAATAACTCATTCTAACAGCAGATTAGAGATGACCAATGCTCTGGTAGCAAAGGGGCAGAAAAATTTGCACCCACGGGCTCAGCAGAAATATGTTTCCATCCTGGTCTTATTCTTAGCATTTCTTCAGGTAGAGGGTGGATTATTTGTTTTCTCTGTAGGCTGATAGATCTGGGTTATGGGAGTATTTAAATATGTGTGACATTTTAAAATTATTGCATATTAGGTCACACAAACTGTTTTAAGTATTTTAAAAGCCATTCAAAACCTTACCTAAGATTATTTAGGTAATGTAGTAAGCTGGGATTGACAACATTCCCAGGTGTTCCATGAGAGCTGCAGGTTTGAGCAGCCCCTTCTTCACTTTGTTTATAAATTTGGTGGAAAGAAAGGTTGAATGATGCTTGTTTTAACTTCCATTTCCTAAACTCTGTTGCTTTGTTCCTATCACTTCCTTTGTAAGCTGCTTTCTCTTGAGATACATGAATTGATAGGATTTTAACAGTGGATGTAAATTTGCCAATAAAACAGGCAAATCAAAAAACACAGAAGAATGACATCATCTGTGTTTATATTCACCAGTCCTACATTCATATCTTGCCCTCTCCCCTTTATGTATGGATCTGTAAATCATTACCAATGGAAGGAGTTAGGTTAAAGGCTTAATATGAAAACAGAATATGATATGTGAGGTCTCTGGAAATGAATTTCACATCAGTGATAGAAGCTTTACGCCTAGCTCTCTAACGATCCAGTTGCAGTGATTCTCCCATTCTTTCATTCACCAGTGTTTTGCCCCATTCAATTTTGTAATCAAATATTTGTCAATGCAGCTGCGCCTCAGAGCACAGTGTAAAAATGTATTGCTGCTCCCCTGGCTGAACAGTGGAGGGAGACAGACATCTGAATTTGCCCTAATAAAATTTGACCACCACGTGCAGGCTTATATTTTCTGTAAAATATTGCTTTTATGAAAAATATCTGTAAATGGCCCCTGCCTCCATATTACATAGAAGATTAGATTAAAAGTGCTACAGGGAGATGTGGATGAGTGAATTCAGAGGAACAAACTTGAGAAAAAAAGAAGGAAAAGTGGGAGATTTGAGGACCAGCAGGCTGTGGGCCCAAGGCTGTGTGTAGACATCCATCAACAAACATTGAGTGAGTGAAAGCGTGTGTGTGTGTGTGTGTGTGTGTGTGTGTGTATGTGTGTGTATTCATGCGTGCATGCGTGCTGTGGAGGTAGAAGGCTGCAACAGAGAAATGACCAGATATTAGCAAGGCTGTTGGCTCTTGGTATCTATCAAGCTCAAGTCTTTCTCATTAAACGGTGCATTTTTTTTTTTGCATATAAGCAATGCACTTCCTCTGGGTTTAAGTCATCTCTAGACTATTCATCATAAGCAATGCAGTGTTAATGCTATTTAAATCATTGCTATAATTCAGTAATTAACTAATAACAATGGGAAAGTCTGCACATGTCCAGGATCCATGCCATTATTTTTCTGAATTTGTCTAAAATTTTCAGATATGAACATTATAGATGAGGCTGGCCAACTATATATTTCAATTTCTGACCTCTTGTCTTTGGATAAGATTACTGTCTTTTTAAGAAATTGTTGCTAAGCCGGGCGATGGTGGCGCACGCCATTAATCCCAGCACTCGGGAGGCAGAGGCAGGTGGATCTCTGTGAGTTCGAGACCAGCCTGGTCTACAGAGCTAGTGCCAGCACAGGCTCCAAAGCCACAGAGAAACCCTGTCTCGAAAAAAAACAAAAAAAAACAAACAAACAAAAAGATATTGTTGCTATTGTCCTTTTTCTTTCCTAGCTTTTCTTAAGTGAATCTCTTATAGCATACGTATTAAACACAGAGCTGTGCGTATCAAGAAGATGGAGCTATAACAGTTCATCTCACTAGTTCACTCTTTATCAAATAACTTAACCTTGTTCCTGACCCAATGTAAGGTGTCCCCACATATTTTCTTCTGTTTAATCCATACAAGATATCGTCACAGGTGATATCTTCTTAAGAGTGTTTGTCTGTCCCATCCTCATGGATGAACAAAGCCTATCGCCTTTGTGGGTGTCAGAACTCTGCTGAGTAGTGCACGGTGCTCATTGTCCTGATGATGCATTTTATTCTCAGTATTTGTTTCAGGCTGATCTCCTCCCAGCATGCTTTTTATCCTCTGATACCTGGCAGACAGTTTTACTTAAGGATATCACCCCCCCCTTTTTTTTGCAAGGAAAATCTGGATCCTAGAATTATTTCCATCAGGCTGTGATAATTCTCACTGTCTCTAAATAACTGGCAAAGTATCTGCTGATGCAGCAGCTGTTGTAATGCTCCCAGGTAATCCAGGTGATTCTGCACACCATGGGCACTGACAGTGTTTAACTCCATAAACAGTATGAAATGGTGAATATGCACCACTTAATTGTGTGTTCCTTTAACAAACATCCATTTATATTTTAATTCTTAAGTTTACTTTCCTGTTGCTATCATCACTACATTTTCAAAACTTTAACTATATGATGGCCACTAATAAAAATGCCTTTGGCGTGATTAATGGATGCCCTGCAGGACATCAGACAGTGCAAGTTTTATTTCTGCTTTAATTTGTTTAGTTTTAATTTGGATTGATTTTTTTTTCAGGAGAAAATTGTGACTGAAAGTTGACATGGTCATTCAGGAGAATAAATGTATTTGATTAACAAAATCAGCATTCTTCCATTTTCCCTCACACCCACACTTCGGAAGAATGTTAGCAGCCTTTAAAGGCAATACCTGCAAATCACAATCCCAGAGAACCTAGACAACAATGAGGACCACAAGACAGACATATATGGATCTAATCTACATGGGAAGTAGAAAATGACAATATCTTCTGAGTATATTGGGAGCATGGAGACCTTGGGAGAGAGTCGAAGGGGAAGGGAGAGGCAGGGAGGGGAGCAGAGAAAATTGTAGAGCTCAATAAAAATCAATTTAAAAAAAGACAAAAAAAAAGGCAGTACCCAAAGTCCCATTATCGAGAAAGTGATATAGTAAAGCTTTGTAGATTTGCAGAGTTGAAAGGCAGTGCAACTGAGACCATAGTAGCAAGAACACTTGGGAAAAGAAAGAGAATGGGCCTTGAAAGTGACTCAGAAGATAAAGGAGCCCGACTTTAGTTCCCAGTATCCACATAAAAATGTAGTGAGTGGTTTTAGTATTAAGAAATTAACTTTAAAGATCAAATACACATGGAAGTTTATTAAACAAATGCACAAGTGGATATTATGTATCTACTATTTAATACTGTTTATTACTTTCAGCATAGTGGAAGGAGCATACTCACTCCCTCAAGGGTCCTCTGACTGCCACATGCAAGCCATGGCACAAACTAAACAACTAAATAAAAACAATTAAAAGGGAGAAAATGGCTTTGATTGGGAAAGAACACAAATATAACTCGGGTATCATTTGCTGTTGCTGAGTTGGCTAGTTTATGAGGCCATGGATTTACATAGAAATGAAAGAAATGAAATCTAATGTGAATGAGCCTATGAGGATATCGAGATTCAGCACTAAGAGCAGAGTGACCCTTCCTCAAAGGCCCTAGACTCAAGAACCTGTCCAGGGGCCTGGATCAGCACCTGGTTGACATTCCATGTAGAGCTGGGCATTTTCATTCCTACGACCCGGTGGTAATGCTTAACAGTGGCAGCTGACTTCTGAGGAGGAGGATGGACTCCCTTTGAACTTCGTGAGATCCTCATTACTCTTAAAACTCAGAAGAAAGACAAACTGCAAATAGGATGTATGAAGCAGTTTATCTGTCAGTGAGGTCCAACCCTTATATATATAGAAGTGGGTATATTTGACACAGAAAGCTTAGGAAAATTTGTGCCTGATTTTAATGAGCCTGGGGTTTTGTCATGTTTTCAGATGTTTTAAAAGTTATTGTTTAGAAGTTACTGCTGTGGGCTTCACTTACTAGACCTGGATGGAGGTGGGTGGTCCTTGGACTTCCCACAGGGCAGGGAACCCTTATTGCTCTTTGAGCTGACCAGGGAGGGGGACTTAATTGGGGGAGAGGGAGGGAAAGGGGAGGCAGCGGTGGGGAGGAGGCAGAAATCTTTAATAAATAAATAAATGAAACTCTTTTTAGATAATAATAATAATAAAAAGAAGTTACTGCTGTGTCCTCAGTCAGTCTTCAGCTCTCTTCACACATCACTGTTCTCTATGGTAGTGAATCAAATCCGCCTGAATGATCTACTTCCGACTCTTGATTTGCATAACCCGAATCTCTCTTAATCATTAGTCTCCCTTTCTTGTCTGTCTCAATTTGCATCATGGTTCTAACATCGGCATACAACTATGAAGTTGCCTGTGGCCATTTGATTTGGTTTTGCTGTGCAAGTACAGTGGGAATGACCTACATTATATTCAGGCAGCAGGTTTTAGAGCCCTGCACTGGCTAGAAATCCTGGGGGAAGTTACTCCATCGAACCACGTGGCAGAGACAGAATGACATGAATCTGAGCCCTTAGCTGACTTGAGGAACATTTGAAACAGGAACAAAACACCTTTTTTTCTGAATTTGCTAAAGTTGGACTAAATCAAAGAAATTAGTTTTAAAAACTTCAAATTTTTACAGTATCACTTTATGAACCATAGAGTTTTATGTGGACTTAAAGTTCATTTAGGAACTTTGATATATTAAGTTTGAAGAAAAAAAAGAAGTCGATAGAATGTAATACAAGGGGTAGACAGTATATCTCAGATATTGTATATTAAAGAAAGCATATATAATTGGCTAAACTCCACTTCTCATGGAACAATGATAATTAATGCTATGTTCTCCAGCAGCCAATCAGATTGAACCCAGGAAAAGAGCCACCTCCCATCAGATAGGACAAGCCAGTACTGAGGTGAGGCCAGCGCATTGGGAAGCAGAATGGAAAGCCCTACAGTGTAACTCATATCTTCCTTTACGGATACTTCTTAGTCAAATATAGAGCTAAAATGTTTTCACAAATCACCATATTTCTAAATGTAAAACATATGAACTTTTTGGCTATTTTGCAGTATTAGCAATACTTAGAGCAAGAATTTAATCTAAAATCTTTAAATTACTTGCATCATCAATCTTTTGTCTTTAGTTACTTGGTGGTGGGAGGACCTTGGACTTCCCACAGGGCAGGGAACCCTGAGGGCTCTTTGGACTGGAGATGGAGGGACAGGGGATAGGGGGAGAGAAATGGGAGGAGAGGAAGAGGTGGAAATTTTTAATTAAAAATAAATAAATAAATAAACAAATGTTTTCTATACATAATGATTTATTTGTGAGGTGAGATTAAGTATTGCTTTTCTGTAGACCTATCAAGAGAAGTCATAATGGTTTTCTAGAAGGAAGTTTGTAATTCACAGCAGAAAGCTTCTAAGTTTGTAGGTTTGCCATTCTTTCAATATAGCCATGAGTTGAACTTTGACTAAAAGTTGCTCTTTAGTTCATTTCATCACAATTTCTAAGGCTCTATAGGGTACCCTCTCCATGTGGCATGTTCTGCTGAAGGAAAGATGGTGTTTCATTAACATCTATTTTTATAGAGATAATTGTTAGAATATATTCTAATTTTATTATTCATAGTAGAAACAATAACACATAGGTGTGATATAAAATCATCTTCCATTTTAGTAGGTAATTTCTTTGTTTTAGAACAAGGTACAAACCCCTAGTCAGTGGAGGAGTACTTTTCATAAAAAATTCTTGTCCAGTTCCAGCTCACCTGCCAAAATTTCCCTGCTAATTCTAAATTAACTTCTCTTCCAAGAAGAAAGAATGCCAAAATAATTCTCTAACATTTATTAAGTAATTGAGTATTGGGTACAGTGTTACTGTAAATCTGATCCTGTTAATTATTTTTCAGAGTAAAGGTGTGCATAGGGCTTTGTTCTATAAATGAAGAAATCAACACTCAGAGAGATTAAGGTAGCCTTCAAACTCCAACATCTAACACATGTGAATTTGACTCTCACCACCGTATTTTAAATCATGAACTTACCAAGTTCTCTTCTGTTTCCATGGCTCTGTTGTCTGTGATCACCATCACACATTACATCTCTGTGAGACATCTTCCTCTCCTTCTCTGCTTCTCTGGCTATGAAGGTTTCCGTCAAACCCATGTCCCATCACCGTGGTTTCAGAACTGGTACAGGTGTGTCATCATGTAAAACAAAGGAGCTGGAATTGAAGGTTCCCCACTGCTCAACTTCTCTTTATTTCCATACAGCTATCACTGCTCACTTCAGTGCATTCTCTGCTTTGATCAGGTAAAGGGATGGATCCCCTCCTCCTGGAGGAGAAATTCCGTGAGTGCATGATTTCTCCTATTTATATTTACCCCCACTGAATTCCCTAGGCCCTGGATCAGTGAGAGACAGAGTAGATGCTCAATTTATATATTTTTTTCTATGAGTGAATAAATGAGTGAGTATGTGGCTCTAGTCTATACCATGATATAATATAGGCTGATATATATTATATCTGTAGTTTATTAAGTTTTGAAGTGCTGGTTTCATGCCCTTTCTTCCATCTACCAGAAGAATTTCCTTCTCTCTCAGAGCGTTTTGCTGTGTGCGATTTAAAAAAAAAAAAAATCTGATATTAGAGTGCTCTGTTTTTAACTACATATTGAAATCATCAAATTTCTCGCTCTTAACTTAGTATATGGTGAGCAGAGAGTCTGGAGAAATGATTATTTAAGTTTCTTCACACAGACAACAGCCAGTTACAGGCATGAACCAGAAAGAAATTTAGCCTACCTTTAATCCAAATTAAGTATTCTTTCCTATTAAACCCAAAGCACTGGGTTATAAAGCTTCAACACTTTCAGTGCTGGAGTCTATATGCTACCTGTAAAGTTACATGTCGGTGCAGATATAGAAGAGATTCCCATGGTCTACAACACAAGGAAGTGCAGGATGGACAGAGCTTAGACTGCTCATAGAAAAGACAGTTGCCTGATATGTGACTAGGTTTGTAAAAAGTGAGCCTTTTTAAAAACAATTTCCATTTGCCTACAAATCCATGGCAGGCATGATTACTGATAAGACTGAGGTGCCGTGGGAATCTGGTCCAGTCTGCTTGAACAAAAGATGAAACAAATGCACCAAAGTTTTTGAAGCTCTGACTGACATAATCCCTCTTGTGCATGATTTAGTGAATTTGGCCTCCCTGATATAGATTAGAAAAGAACAAAGTAGCAGTCTGTGAATTGCTGTGGGAAAATCAGCTTTGTAGGTAGAGGTTACAGAAGGAAAGTGTGGAGGGAATAGAAGCAGTGAACTGTGCAAGATGGGCCCAAGTCTGTCTACTGTTCTTTGCTCTTGTTTCTTTGAGTATATTTTTTGCTATGCTCACATTCATTTTTAGATAGAAGATAGCATTTCACACAGGAAAGATGCAGCTTATAGATTGCTGCTGTTAAGTTATTATCCTAAGCGCATTTGATTTCCCCAATAACGTTGTGAAAGAAATATTTTCTATTGTCATCTTTCTTGTGAATTTTTTTTTGTTTATTTGCTTCTTTGTAAGGTTTTATAATTTTTTTCAAAGTCTTGGTGAAAATTGAAAGGAAGACATGAGCATGACAATGCAGGGTGGTGTCCAACACTCTTTCAACTGTATAATAAGATAATAACAACCTAATGGCTTCCAGAGCTGGTGTTATAGCAACTAACTATTATGTGTACAATGTATAAAAATTGTGAATCATTTTAATCATTTTACTTCCCATCTCTGATACAGTTCCTGTTCCTTGCTTTCTCTCTTAACCAATTACTTCTTTGCTCCCTTCAGAGGTTATTGCATATACAAAAGCCCTCTTGTTCTTGTATCTATTATTCCTTTTAAAAACGGCGGCGGGGCGGCGTGGGTGTGTGGACAAACACAGGATAGACGG
>NW_026067959.1:0-561 GCF_014885135.2 Alexandromys fortis | reverse complement strand
GGTGATCTGTAAGTTTTCCCCTTTAAATAAATAACACCCTATTAATCATAACTCCAAACTGGTGTGGCCTTGTTTGTGACTTACGCCTTCATCTGGCGCCTGAACGTTTGGCTTTTAGGACCTCTCCTTTCCCTGCTCGAGTTCGGCTTGGCGCGAGCCCTTCCTTTCTTAGCCACGGCCTGTGCCTTGCGGGGGCAGTGTGGCCTGTGCATTGTGGTGGCCGTGTGGCCCGTGCCTTGCGGCGGCCGTGTGGCCTGTGCATTGTGGCGGCCGTGTGGCCTGTGCCTTGTGCGTGGAGCCAGCAGTTTAATATAAATTATCACGCACTGGCTTTTCTTGCTGCAGTACTTTATATTTTTTCAGACACCTCAGATTGACTTCAAGTCCCCACGCACCCTATCATCTGCTTCCCCACGTGGATTGAAACTCCATAGGCCCGCATAGTCTCTGCCTGCGTGGTTTACTTTTTTCTGAGTCGTTTTTAAATCTCCCTTGCAAGTACAGCTCTTAAGTGGTGTGAACCAGAGCACGCGGTTGCCGGTTGCAGAAGCTGCAACCCCT
>NW_026067958.1:10949313-10976365 GCF_014885135.2 Alexandromys fortis | reverse complement strand
GCGTATGTTTACTGATAAATTGGGCGCGCAGACACTGCGCGCCCCTTCCTGCCTGGACCGGGTACTCCGCTGGAACCTTGGTTTCGTGAGTCTGGTTTTGTCATTAAACTTGTTCAAATACCTATTATCATTGGTCTCAATTAATCAAACCGCCACAGGTTATGGTAACCAGACTTGCAGTTAGGCAGTGGATGGGCTTATCTGGTGCCACCAGTGAAGCTCTAACTGTGAAGAGTAACTCTCAGTTGTTTTTATTTCCCCCCTTTTTTTATTATTTTAAAAAATACCAATCCAAATTTTTACTCCCTCCCCTCCTAGCAGTCCCCTTCCTCTCCCTCCACAGACCCTCCCCTGACCCTTCCAACCCTAAGGGAGTGCCATGCACCCTGCCCTGTGGAAAGTCCAAGGCTCTCCCTTCTAGTCCAGGTTGAGCAAGGTTTACACCCAAAGAGAATAGGCTCCCATAAAGCTGGTACATGGAGTAGAGATACATCCCAGTGTCACTATCAGTGGCTGGTCCCTCAGTCAGCCCCAGCTGTCAACCCCCTTCAGAGGGGCTTGGTTGTTCCCATGTTCGTTCACTCCCAGTCCAGGTGGAGTTGGTGAGCTCCCATCAGCTCAAGCGAACTGTCTCAGTGGATGACCCCCTCATGGTCTTGAGTTCCTTGCTCATACTCTCTCTCCTTCCACTCTTCAACTGGATCTTGGGAGCTCAGTCCAGTGCTTTTATTTGGGTCTTTGCCTCCGTTCCCATTTGTTGTTGGACGAAGGTCCTATTACCATATTATTTAAGATAATCATCAGTCTGACTACTGGGTAACGTCAGTTCAGACACCCTCTCCTCTATTACCTAGGGTCTCAGCTGGTTTCATCCTTGTGGCTTCTTGGGCATTTTTCTAGAGCCAGGTTTCCTGCTAACTCCATAATGTCTCCCTCAATCAAGATATCTTTCCTTGCTCTCATATCTGTCCTTCCTCCATCCTGACCATCCCATTCCCTCAAGTTCTCCTCAACTCCCTTTCTCCCCCCTCTACTCCCCGCCCCCATGCTCCCAAATTTTTGTCTGATTCCAATTTCCAGTTGGGTCTATATAGGTTTTCCTTTGGGTTCACCTTATTACTTAGTTTCTCTAGGATCCTGAACTATAGGCTTGTTACCCTTTGTTTATGACTAGTATCCATTTATGAGTGAGTATATACCATATTCTATTTTTTTTGTGTGTGGGGGGGTCTGGGTTACCTCACTCAAGATGATATTTTCTAATTCCATGCATTTGCGTGCAAAATTCAAGATGTAATTATTTTTTACTGCTGAGTAGTAATCTAATGTGTAGATGTGCCACACTTTCTTTTTTTTTGGTATTTACAGGAAACCTAGAGAAGAAATAATTTATTTAGCATAGCCTGTTCCAATACATTTCAGTAGGTTAAGGTCAAGTCTATGCTGTGACTCTTATCAAAATCCTCTAGTTTTTCATCTTTTACCATACTCAAATACATTTGATTCTTATTTAATTAATTAACTAATTAATTAATTTATTTATTTATTAAAAATTTCTGTCTTTTCCCCGCCACCGCCTCCCATTTCCCTCCCCTTTCCCCAATCAAGTCCCCCTCCCTCATCAGCCAAAAGAGCAATCAGGGTTCCCTGCCCTGTGGGAAGTCCAAGGACCACCCACCTCCATCCAGGTCTAGTAAGGTGAGCATCCAAACTGCCTAGGCTCCCACAAAGCCAGTACGTGCAGTAGGATCAGAAACCCATTGCCATTGTTCTTGAGTTCTCAGTAGTCCTCCTTGTCTGCTATGTTCAGCGAGTCCGGTTTTAACCCAGGCTTTTTCATAGCCAGGCCAGCTGGTCTTGGTGAGTTCCCAATAGAACATCCCCACTGTCTCAGTGTGTGGGTGCACCCCTCGTGGTCCTGAGTTCCATGTTTGTGCTCTCTCTCCTTCTGCTCCTGATTTGGACCTGAGATTTCTGTCCGGTGCTCTAATGTGGGTCTCTGTCTCTGTCTCCTTTCATTGCCTGATGAAGGTTAATATTCAGGAGGATGCTTATATGTTTTTCTTTGGGTTCTCCTTCTTATTTAGCTTCTCTAGGATCACTAATTATAGGCTCAATGTCCTTTATTTATGGCTAGAAACCAAATATGAGTGAGTACATCCTATGTTCCTCTTTTTGGGTCTGGCTTATCTCACTCAGGATAGTGTTTTCTATTTCCATCTATTTGCATGCAAAATTAGCGAAGTCATTGTCTTTTACTGCTGAGTAGTACCCTAATATGTATATATTCCATACTTTCTTCATCCATTCTTCCATTGATGGGCATCTAGGTTGTTTCCAGGTTCTGGCTATTACAAACAATGCTGCTATGAACATAGTTGAGCATATATTTTATCTCTTGGGTATATTCCCAAGAGTGGTATTGCTGAGTCCAGGGGTAGGTTGATCCCGAATTTCCTGAGAAACCGCCACACTGCTTTCCAAAGTGGTTGCACAAGTTTGCATTCCCACCAGCAATGGATGAGTGTGCCACACTTTCTTTAGCCACTCTTCAGTTGAAGGGCATCTAGGTTGTTTCCAGGTTCTGGATATTACAAATAATGCTGCTATGAACATAGTTGAACAAATGCTCTTGTAGTACGATTGAGCATCTTTTGGATATATTACCAAAAGTGGAATTGCTGGATCCTGGGTAGGTTGGTTCCCAGTTTTCTGAGAAACCGCCATACTGATTTCCAAAGTGGTTGCACAAGTTTGCATTCCCACCAGCAATGGATGCGTGTTCCTCCTGCTTCACAACCTCTCCAGCATAAACTATTGTTAGTGTTTTTGAACTTAGCCATTCTGAAAGGTGTAAAATAATATCTCAAAGTTGTTTTGATTTGCATTTCCCTGATAGCTAAGGATGAAGAACATGTCCTTAAGTATATTTTGGCCATTTAAAATTCTTCTGATGAAAATTCTCTGTTTAGTTCAGTACACCACTTTTTAATTGGGTTATTTAGAATTTTAATGTCTAGTTTCTTGAGTTCTTTATATATTTTGGAGATCAGTCCTTTGTCTGATGTGGGGTTGGTGAAGATCTTCTCCCATTCAGTAAGCTGCCTTTTTTGTTTTAATGACTGTGTCCTTTGCTTTACAGAAGCTTCTCAGTTTCATGAGGTTCCATTTATTTATTGATGCTCCTATTGTCTGTGCTACTGGGGTTATATTTAGGAAGTGGTCTCCTGTGTCCATGCATTGACGGTTACTCCCCACTTTCTCCCCTATCAGGTTCAGTGTGGTCAGATTTATATTGAATTCTTTAATCCATTTGGACTTGAGTTTTGTGCATGACAACAGATATGGATCTATTTTCATTGTTCTACAAGTTGACATCCTGTTATGGCAGCACCATTTGTTGAAGATGCTTTCTTTTTTCCATTGTATCTTTTTTGCTTCTTTGTCAAAAATCAGGTGTTCATAAGAGTGTGAATTAATATCTGGGTCTTCAATTTGATTCCATTGGTCAACGTATCTGTTTTTATGCCAATACCAATCTGTTTTCATTACTGTAGCTCTGTAATAGAGCTTCAAGTTAGGGATGGTAATGCCTCTGGAAGTTCCTTTATTATACAGGATTATTTTATTTTTATTTTTTGCTATTCTGGGTTTCTTGTTTTTCCATATGAAATTGAATATTGTTCTTTTAAGGTTTGTGAAGAATTTTGTTGGGATTTTGATGGGGATTGCATTGAATCTGTAGATTGCCTTCGGTAAGATTGCCATTTTTACTATGTTGATCCTTCCTATCCAAGAGCATGGGAGATCTTTCCATTTTCTGGCATCTTCTTCAATTTCTTTCTTCAAAGACACAAAGTTCTTGTCAAATATGTCTTTTATGTACTTTGTTAGTGTTACTCCAAAATATTTTATGTGATTTGTGGCTATTGTGAAAGGTGATGTTGCTCTGATTTCCCTCTCAGCTTCTTTATCCTTTGTGTATAGAAAGACTACTGATTTTTTTTGAGTTGATCTTGTATCCTGCCACTTCACTGAGGGTATGTATCAGCTGTAGGAGTTCTCTGGCAGAGAATTAGGGGTCACTTATATAAACTATCATATCATCTGCAAATAAGGAAAGTTTGACTTCTTCCTTTCCAACTTGAATCCCCTTGAACTTATTGTTGTCTTATTACTATTGTTAAAACTTCAAGAACTATGTTGAAGAGATATGCAGAGAGTGAACAGCCTTGTCTTGTTCCTGATTTTAGTGGAATCTCTTTGAGTTTCTCTCCATTTAATATGATGTTAGCTGTCGGATTGCTGTATATTGCTTTTATTATATTTAGATATGATCCTTGTATCCCTAATCTCTTCATGACCTTTGTCATTAGGGGATGTTGAGTTTTGTCAAATGCTTTTTCTGCATCCAATGAAATGATCATATGGTTTTTTCTTTCAGTTTATTTATATGGTGGGTTACATTGATAGATTTTCATATATTGAACCAGCCCGGTATCTCTGGGATGAAGCCTAATTGATCATGATGGATAATTTTTTGATGTGTTCTTGGATTCGGTTTGCCAGTATTTTATTTAGTATTTTTGTATCAATGTTCATGAGTGAGATTGGTCTGTAATTCTCTTTCTTGGTTGAGTCTTTGTGCAGTTTTGGTATCAGCTTCTTAAAGAGTTTGACAGTGAGCCTTCTGTTTCTATTATGTGGAACACTTTGAGAAGTATAGGTATTAGCTCTTCTTGAAAGTTCTGGTAGAAATAAGCACTAAAACCATCCATCCCTGGGCTTTTTTTGGTTGGGAGGTTTTCGATGACAGCTTCTATCTCCTTGCGGCTTATAGGTCTATTTAAATTGCTCAACTGGTCTTGATTTAATTTTGGTATGTGGTATCTATCTAAGAAATTGTCCAATTTTTTTTTTACATTTTCCAGTTTTGTGGAGTACATATTTTTGTAGTAGGACCTAATGATTCTCTGAATTTCCTCAGTATCCATTGTTATGTCCCCCTTTTCATTTCTGATTTTGTTAACTTGGATATTCTCTCTCTGCCTTTTGATTAGTTTGGATAAGGGTTTGTCAATCTTGTTGATTTTCTCAAAGAACCATCTCTTTGTTTCATTGATTCTTTGTGTGGTTTTCTGTGTTTCTATTTTGTTGATTTCAGCCCTCAGCTTGATTATTTCTTGTCTTCTTCTCCTTTTGGGTGAGTCTGCTTCTCTTTTTTTCTAGAGTTTTCAGGCACGCTATTAGGTCATTGATGTGAGCTTTCTCCATTTTCCTTATATTGGCACTTAGTGCTATGAACTTTCCTCTTAGCACTGGTTTCATAGTGTCCCATATGTTTGGATATATTGTGCCTCCATTTTCACTGAATTCAAGGAAGATTTTAATTTCTTTCTTTGTTTCTTCCTAGACCCAGGAGTGGTTCACTAGTTGACTGTTCAGTTTGCATGAGTTTGTAGGCTTTCTGGGCTTAGTATTGTTGTTGGATTCTAACTTTACTCCATGGTGATCTGATAAGACACAGTGAATTACTTCAATTTTTTTGTATCTGTGGGTGTTTGCTTTGTTACTGAGAATGTGATCAGTTTTAGAGAATGTTCCATGAGGTGCTGAGAAGAAGGTATATTCTTTCTTGTTTGGGTGGAATGTTCTATAAATGTCTGTCAATTCCATTTGATTCATTACATCTGTTAGTTCTCTTATTTCTCTGTTAAGTTTCTGTCTGTTTGACCTGTCCATTGTCAAGAGAGGAGTGTTGAAATCTCCTACTATTAGTGTGTGGTGTTTGATGTGTGATTTGAGTTCAATTAATGTTTCTTTTACATATTTGGTTGCTTTTATATTAGGGTCATAGATATTCAGGATTGAGACCTCATCTTAATGAATTGTTCTTGGTTGAGTATAAAATGTCCTTCTCCATCACTTCTGATTGATTTTATTTTGAAATCAATTTTGTTAGATATTAGAATAGCCACACCTGCTTGTTTTTTAGGTTCATTTGACTGGAAAACCTTTTATCAACCCTTTACTCTGAGTTAGTGTGTGTCTTTGAGGATGATGTGTGTTTCTTGTAAACAGAAGAATGCTGGATCCTGTTTATGTATCCATTCTTTTAGCCTGTGTCTTTTTATAGGTGAATTGAGACCATTGATATTAAGTGATATTAATGACCAGTGGTTGTTAGCTCTGGTTATCTTTCCATAGTAGTGTTTGTGTGTTTCCCTTCTTTGGCATATGCTGGTGGGAGGTTATCAGATGCCTGTGTTATTGTGGGTGTAGTTAGCTTCCTTGGGTTGTGGCTTTCCTTCTAGTACTCTCTCTAAGGCTTGGTTTGTGGATACGTATTGTTTAAATCTGTTTTTTTTATCATTGAATATCTTGTTTTCTCCACCAATGGTGAATGAAAGTTTTGCTGGGTACAGTAGTCTGGGCTTGCATCCACAGGATCTTAGTGTCTACAGCACATCTATCCAGGAACTTCTGGCTTTTATGGCTTCCATTGAGAAGTCAGGTGTAATTCTGATAGGTTTTCCTTTATATGTTACTTGATTTTTTTCTTTTTCAGCTCTTAATATTCTTTCTTTGTTCTGTATGTTTTGTGTTTTGATTATTATATGGTGAGGGGATTTCTATTTGGTGTTCTGTAAGCTTCTTGTACCTTCATAGGTATATCTTTCTTTAGGTTGGGAAAGTTTTCTTCTATAATTTTGTTGAATATATTTTCTGTGCCTTTAAGCTGGAATTCTTCTCTTTCTTCTACCCCTCCCGTATTATTTTCATGTTTGGTCTTTTCACAGTGTCACAGATTTCCTGAATGTTTTGTGTTAAGAATTTGTTGGATTTAGTGTTTTCTTTGACCACTGACTTTATTTCCTCAATAGTATCTTCAGCACCTGAGATTCTTCTATCTCTGTATTCTGTTGGTTATACTTGTCTCTGTAGTTCCTGTTCATTTACCAAGATTTTCCATTTCCAGAGTTCCCTCTGTTTGTGTTTTATTTATTACCTCTATTTCAATCTTCAAATCTTGAACTGTTGCCTTCATCTATTTGATTGCTTTTTCTTGGTTTTCTTTGAGGGATTTATTAATTCCTTCCAGCTTTTTGTTTGTCTTCTCCTCCATTTCTTTAAGGGAGTTTTTCACTTCCTCTTTAAAGGTCTCCATCATTTTCATTAAATAACACTTAAAGTCTTTCACTTCTATATCTTCTAGGTTATGATGATCAAGTCTTCCTGTTGTGTGTCCACTGGGTTCTTGTGGTACCATGTTGCTTTTTAGGATGTTGGAGGAGTTCTTGCATTGACACCTTCCCATCTTTTCCTTCAACTCTTATGTCTCTTATGTCCACCAAGAATTGGTCTTCATGGAGATTGCAGGGAATGATGCGTTGGGGCAGGGTATATAGCTGTCTGGTAGACCAGCTCCCTGCTGGTGCTAGAAATGCCAAAGGCACCTGGAGAGGGGGGCCCTGGCCTTTCTCCCATGTGGAGGTTTTAGGGAGTAGGGCTCTGGGGTCCCAGGGCCACTGTTGTCTCACCTCCTATACCCACCAAGTATTGGTTGATGTGAAAGTGTCATATATCAATCTGTTGATTTCATTGGTTAATTAATAAACTGCTTGGCCTGATAGGTTAGAACATAGGTGGGTGGAGTAAACGGAACAGAATGCTGGGAAGAAGGGAAGTGAGGCAGACTGCTGCTCCTCTCCAGGGCAGACAGGATGAAGCTCTGACCCAAGATGGACATAGGCTAGAATCTTCCTGGTAAGCTACTGCCTCGTGGCACTACACAGATTATCAGAAATAGGTTAGTCAAGGTGTGAGAGTTAGCCAAGAAGAGGCTAAAACTAGTGGGCCAGGCAGTGTTTAAATGAATACAGTTTGTGTGTTGTTATTTTGGAGCATAAGCTAGCAGGCAGCCGGGAGCTGGAGGAAGGAATGCAGTGCACTGCTCCTTCTACAGAAGTGGGAGCTGGGTGGCAGGAACTCAGCTCACTGCTCCTACAACAATTGGTCTCCAAGGAGCTTGAAGGTAACAACGTGTTGGGGGCGAGGTAGATGGCTGTCTTCATATTTGTAATCACCTATAGCTGGAAGGATGCCTGGTTGTGGCTTCCAATTTACAATACTCATTTTAAAGTTTCACTTTAAAATAAATTTAATTATTAAACTTGGACTGATTTAACAAAGAAAAATCTGATTTGAATTGTAAAGATGATGCATAGCCATGTGACTGCACAGTGATGCCACAATACTGAATAGTTAAATGGCTTTTATGGTACATTTTAGAATACAGACAGACAGACAGACACAGACAGAGTATGTATTTGGTTTTGCAATACAGCATTTCTCTGTTTAGCTCTGACTGTACTGGAACTAGCTCTGTAAACCAGGCTGGACTCAAATTCAGAGGTCCATCTGAGTTTGCCTCCTCAGTGCTATGAATAAAGGTGTGTACCACCACAAACTGCAAGCTTTATATATTTTATCACAATTAAGATGTGATATTTTAATTGTGATAAAATATATAATGTAATGTAAATTAAGAATTTACATCACTTAAAATGGTGTCTGGCCATATGCCACAATAAAAATGGGTAATCCGATACACAGCACAGATTTTCAAGACAGTTTCTACTCATAAAACCACACTATTCTATGTAATTTGCACATCATGGTTGTTATTACTTACACATTTGGGGCATGACAGTTCACTGTCAAACACCAATAATCACAGCACTTGGGTGGCAGAAAAGCTCGTGAGTTCAAGACCAGCATGTACTACATACATTTTAAGACCTGTCTCAAACACATGAGGAAAGATCTCCATTTCTTCTGTGTTTCCATATTAGGCTGGGCTTTCACAACTCTAGAAATCAGTATGAACGCATGTTGGAATTAAAAGGGAAGGCCTGAGGCCTGTCATGCCAGTGGCTTGTCCTCAAACAGTAGCACCAGTTATCCACCTATTGAATCATGCACCTGCAAGTAACCAGAGTCACAGCAGTGGCTGTGTACTTCCTAGACTTTTCATTCAGCTCATTTTGCAATTCAGATTTTCTTCTGTAAACTTCTTTTTTGAAAAACATTATGTGGTGTTGTACAAAACCTTAAGTCAATTGACAGGAACTCAGTTTTTTTTTTCTCTTATGCAGTGTTGGCTGGCCTCAAATTGCTATATAACCCAGGCTTGTCTTGAGTTTCTCATCCAATTGCTTCCACTTCCCAAGTACTGGAATTGTGGGTTTGTACTACCGTGCCTGACAAGCAATACCATTTTTATTTTTATTTTTAAATAGGAAGGAATTTTGTTTGTCTTTACTATTCTCTTTGGTTTTCCTCCTTCCTTTCCTCTCCTGTTCCTTTTCCCCCCTTCTTTCTCCTTCTCTTCCTTTGTTATTAGGTGCTATGATTGAAACTAAGGCACTTATACATGTTACTCAATATGCTAACACTCTACCCTAGCCAAGAAGGCTCCGTGTACTCGTGTGTGTGTGTGTGTGTGTTTGTGTCTGAAACAGGGCCTTACTTTTTAAACTATTTATTGTCCTGCCTCCACCTCCAAGTGCTGAGATTAAGGAGTCCCCAACCTGAGCCCAGTTTATTCAATGCTGAGAATTGAACCCAGGGCTTTGTGCATGTTAGGCAAGCAGTGCATCATCTCATCCCCAGCTCCAAAGATGACTCTTTGACCTTTACAGATCATGGATTTACACCTGGTTTCTAGGAACAACACAGATGGGACATCTATATGGTCTCTGGTGTCAGCATGTACCTTGGACCTCAGCATGGACACCATCACAACCCTTGGTGGCAGCACAGGTCAAGGACATCAACGTGGCCCTTGGCAGCAACACAACCCAAGGACATCAACATAGCCTCAGGTATAGCCACAGACATCAGCATGGCCTTTGGTGATACACAGGCTGAACATCAACAAGGCCTCTGCAGCAACAAAGACAGCATGGCCCAGTGATATCAACATGGCTTTAGGCATTGCTGTGTTGTTGTTTTCCAGAAACAGGGTTTCTTTCTGTGGTCCTTCTGCCCTGGAATTTGCCCTGTAAAACCAGTTTGGCCTTGAATTCAGAGATATTCCTGCCTCTGCCTCCTGAGTGCTGGAATTAAAGGTGTGCCCCACCACACATAGCTCAGTTTCTTTTTCTTGAAATGGTTCTACCTAAGTAGACTATAGACTCCAGAATTGCTGTCAAGTCTCAAATCTATCACATGTCTTGGAATAAAAGCAGGGGAACCAAGCCTGGAAGTGGCTTCCTGGAGCTCCTTTATCACTAACTGTCAGTGACATCCACTTAGAAGTCTTTGCTAAGGCAATTTTGCTTATAAATCCAGAGGATGGTGAGATCTTGGCACCTTGCAGCCCTTCCTGCAGTTGTTATCTTCTTAGAATAAGGTTTCTTTTGTTCCCACATCTGGTAACTTTATTTAAAGTCCCAAATTAGCACAAGTGAGCCTGCATGTTTGTATATTGCCTATTCGAAAGGCACATGCCAATGAGAAGCATGAACTTTAAAGGAATGTATCCAAATCCCACTCATTAAAGATCTTCAGAAATGAAGAAAAAAACAGTCACATAATTTTATAATGACAAATACCAGGTGTCCTGTTTGGAGGTGTATAATTCTACATTTAAAGGATCTTGGGTTTCAGAGATGGCTCAGCCATTGAGAGTGAGTGCCACTCTAGCTCAGAACCCAAGGTCAGTTTCCAGGACCCTTGTCTATTCACAGTTGCTTGGAACTCCAGCTCTAGGAAGACTCAATGCCCTGACCTCTGCAGGTACCTGAGCTCAAATACATTCACCTCATTCCCTCTCATATACCCATGATTTAAAGTAATCATAATAAATATACCTTTAAAATAAAGTGTCTACTTAATTAGGAAGTTAACAAATTTTAAGCTATATCTTAGTTGAGAACATTTACATATGAGAAAATATAGGTAGTGTTAAGAAGGACACATTTAGAAAAGCACAGACCTAAGATCTGGAGAGTGAATGATTGTGCATACGTTGGAAGTCAGAGCAGTAAATTTCTTCTCAGAACTGTGCAAACACGGGCAGGTACTAACCCACTCTGCCCACTCTGTGTGTGTGTGTATGTGTGTGTATACACATATGCATACACGCATGTATGTATGCCTGTATGTTTCTACTGTGAAGCTTCCAAGATTACTACATCTAAAGTTTCAAGATAACACAACTAAATGCCAGACCTGTCAAATTGACTATTCTGATTGGAGGGATTTTCCATCTGTCTTTGAGATCTCCCTATGACTCTCTCAGTGTGTGTGTGTGTGTATGTGTATGTGTCTGTCTGTGTCTCTTTTTACCTTTTACCTCTAATCTCTCTTCCTGGAATTGTTTTAATTCTGTGCAATAAGCTTCCTAATTTATGTCTTACTTTTTTTTTAAATCTTTGATAAAATAGAAAATTTTATTTGGGCTATTTCCCTGACATTAGCATTCAGATTTTTCAGTCTAATTTTATTTTTTATGAATTTTCATTTTTTTCTTATTTAATTGATGTGTATTTATTATAGGTAATATTGGAGTTCATGCAGACATTTTCATACAAGTATATACTGTACTTTGACCACCCTCCTATACTCCCCCACTCTCTTCATCCTCTCTCTCTTTCATCCCTGTTAGAAATCTCTCATTTTGCTGATACTTATCTTCTTGTACATGCTTTGGATATTTAATAAGTGTTAAAATTTATTTAAGAACACTACTTAGAATATTTTCAGAAATATCTGGAATTAAAGACCACAAGGCTTCAACCCTACAGAAAGAACTACAGGCAACTAGAAAGGCTGAGAGCAGAAGTCGTCTTTTCCAGGGAAGAGCACAACAATTGATTATCCAATACCAAATGGTCATCCCTGAACATAAACACAAGTAACACTATACAGACTGAGAAGGTTATATTTATGGATATATGTATATATATATGAATATAGCAACAATTAATGTAAAAAGAAGTTGTGAATTTGAAAGAAATAAAGGAGGGGTGTTTGAGAGGTTGTGAGGTGCAAAGAGAAGAAAGAAATGATGTGATTATATTATACTCTCAAAACGAAACTTTGAATACATCTTGAATTAGTTCTACTGCATAGATTCTCCTATTTTCTTAGTTTAATCAATCCTTCTCAAATGCCCGGTTAAAATGTTTCTCAAATGTTTGCAAATCTTTGGGTATTAATTGTTTTTCAGTATTTTAAATATTAGCTTACAGAGTAGCATGTTTTCTTATGACATGTTACTAATTATTACCTATTTTATATATTATTGATTTAATATATTATACAAACGTGTTTTATATATTAATCATTAATTATTAATATATTGCTAATAATTCCTTATTAGTTTTAGTTGACCACTCTAATCCCCACTTACTCCTTTCCATCCTAGCACCCCCTTCAGTCTTTATACCCCACATATACTGTTACCTTCTCAACCCTTCTCCTTCCAAACAGCTCCTGCTCATGGCTCCCTTGTTTCCTGATCTGCATACACACTCACTCCTGCGTAGGTACATACACACAGTAATTAGAAGCTAGAATCTTCATAGAAAAGAGAACATATAGTATTTGTTCTTTTGAGCCTGTATTATTCCATTTCAATATAATAGTTTATCGCTAAGTGGATGATGTCACACACCTTTAATCCCAGCATTTAGGAGGCAGCGAAAGCAAGTTCTAGGTTAGGCAGTGTTATTATACAGAGAAACCCTGTCTCAAAAAACTGGGAAGAATGAGGGAGAGAGAGGAAAAGAGAGAGAGAGAGAGAGAGAGAGAGAGAGAGAGAGACAGACAGACAGAGAGAGAGAGCTATCATTTCTCATTTAACTGCAAATTTTATGTATTCATTCTTAATTATAACTAAATAAAATTCCATTTTATATGTGAACCATTTTTTTCTTTATCTATTCATCTATTGATGGACATCTAGGCTGGTTCCATTTTCCAGCTATTGTGAACAGAGCAGCAATGAACATGACTGAACAAGAATCTATCTCTGTGGTAGGACATACACAGAGTCATTTGGGCACATGCCCAAAAATGGTTGAGCTGTGCCATATGGTAGTTCTATTTTTATCTTTTGAGAAACTGCTCTGATTTCCATAGTGGCTGACCTGTTAAGTGAACACAGGTTCTTCTTTCCCCACATCCTCTCTAGCATGTGTTGCCGTTTGTTTTCTTGTTGAGTGAGATGGAGCCTCAGAGTCATTTTAATTTACATTTTTCTGATGGGTAAAGATGGTGACACTTTTTTCTTTTCCTTATTTTTATGGTCAGAGAGAACACTTTGTTATTCTATGCTTTTAGGTAGATTTCATTAGGATTTTCTGACACACACAATAACAGGTTTCATTATGACATTGCCATGTATAATGTGCTTTGCTTATATTTGCTTTCCCAGGTTGCCCCCACTTTGCTGGTACTCTTGCTGATTTCTTTTCTCTCTCAGTTAGTTCCCTTTCCTCTTATGGCCTTTGTCTTTGATGACACAATGAGGTTCACTAAGCTCACTTACAAAGTACTGAGAGATAACTTATGGGACTATGAACAACTTACCAGTAGTTATAGATAGACAACTGAACAAAGGGCTCAGGCTCAGTAAAACAGCTCAACAAGTGAAGGTACTTGCCTCACCATCTGAACAACTTGTGTTTTATCCCTGGAACCCAGGAAAAGGCAGAAAGAGAAAATTGACTTGGTATAGGAGGTCCTTCTGTATTTGTGTTGCTTTCATTGGTTAAATAGGGAAACTTCCTTGGCCTTTTGATAGGACAGTACTTAGGTAGGTGGGAAGACAGAATTGAATGCTGGGAGGAGGACAGCAGACAGGGAGAGCCACCATGAAGTCGCCAGGTCAGAGATGCTGAATCTTTCCCGGTAAGCCAAGACCTCGTGGTGATATACAGATTAATGGAAATGGGTTAGACCAGGATGTGAGAGTTGGCCAAGAAGAGGCTAGATATAATGGGTCTATATAATGCCTGAGCAGTAATTAATTAATACAATTTCTTTCTGGTTATTTCGGGGGTTAAGCTAGCTGGGCAGCGGGACACAGCCCGCTCCTCCATACTACAGAATGGCACTCCTCCTACAACACTGACTTCCCTGAGGTGTTCTCTAATCTCCACATATGCACCACAGAGCACATACACACATGCATGCCCACCATGCAAATAGTAATAATAATGACAATGACAGAAAATTGTGATTGGTTTTGCTTTGTTTTAATTTCTGTAAAAAAAAAAAAGAAAATGGGGATGAGGAGATGTCTTGGTGGTTAAAAGTGCTTGCTGCTCTTGCAGAGAACCCAAGGTCACTTCCCAGTGCTCAGATTTGGTGACTTTCCAGCCCAGTGGGGTCAGAGAGATGTCTTGGCAGTTAACAGTACTTGCGGCTCTTGCAGACCTGCTTTCATCTCCTGGCCTGCCTTGAGAGCGTGGGCTACAGCTGTGGTCTGGTTGGTAGGAGACTTTCCTAAATGACTTCTCCCAGCTATTCGAGGCAAGGCACTGTGAGACCCTGCTTCAGGCTGTAAGGTCTGCTGTGCTCCAGCCATCTTGCTATTTAGACCCAGAACCATTCCTACTCCATCTTTTCAGGGGATCCTCTCTTTCTTTGCTATAAATTACTGGAGACTGAAGTTACCCTGCTGCTGCACTCTCCTCAGCTCATCTCCAGCTACACCCAGAGGTATGATTCTTCTCTCTGTGATCTTGTGACCTTCCCAAACCTTGGGGACAGGATAATTCTAGCTGCTTTGTAAAATTCTCTGTTTTGCTGTCAGAGCTAGACCGACTACAGCATTCCCCATCTTTTCGGACACCGTTAAATCATCTTTGTCCAGACTGTTCCCTGGAACCTCTTTGCCGACTATACGTGGTTATTGTTGGCCCTGTTCTTTCCACCCAAATTTTCCTTGGCTATTAATTCAGTTGAGTATATAATTGGCCTGATTAGCCTAGCTGTCACAACTATCATAATTTTTTTCTTCAGAATTATATGTCAGCTGTTACAAAATATCTGAAGTCATTACTTGGAGTATGTGGCACTCTAACATCTACTTTCTTGAAAGAGCAGATTCATGGCTTCTCTTCTAAGAGTCATTGCTATATTAGGTTGTATTATCAATTACAGTTGGTGAAAATGTTTGAAGAACCCTTTAAAGTCTCTAAAAACAGAATCACAGCCCATGTTGACTTCTTGTCTATAGCCAGTATTTTCTAAAACCATCTCCAGACCCCTGCTCCACTGTGTCTCCATTCTGTATTATATATCTATGCCTTGCAGGGGAAAAATGTTGAGCAAGAATTTACAGAAGCACTAAATTTGCCATATAGAGTTAAATATACATTCATGTGGCTGAAATGTGATTGCTGGGAATCGGGGGTGGCAGCTTGTTCCTCCACTCACTGAACCATTTCACTGGCCCTAATTTTTACTGCCTCGTAAATAGAACAATCCACTTTATCTGAGGTTTTGTTTTTCTAAGAAGTCAATCTCTGTAGTCAACTGCAATGTGAAAAATTCCAGAAACAGATGATCCACAACTCTTAGTTGTATTCCATTCTGAGTAGCATGCTGAGGTCTGGACCACCTGTTCGACTCCATCCATCCTGTGTGCACTGCATCCCTGCTCCATCAGCTATGAATCCCTTTTTGATTGTCTAATCATCTGGTCATAGACATTCACAGTCAAAACTCAGGAAGAGATGAGTGCAGCTTCTGGGTTAGTATCCTTTTATGTTAGTATCCACAGGTCAGGGAAGGTGCTACACACATTTCCGTTAACCATCTAAAGAATCTCACAGGTATCTCAATGACTATAGAGCTTGTCAGTATTAACTATCCAAGTTAACCCTATGCCCAAATATATCACTTTAAAACCACAATCCTCCACCCTGATTCCCCAGAGGGCCACAGCAAATCCCAAATGCAAAAATATGTTCAGTACAACTTCAAGTCACATTTGGCAGGGAGGCCTCAAAAGTGTACTTTCTTTCCAATGCTATTTATGTATGTAGTTTATTATTGGCACCAATCTATCCAATTTTTTAATATATATTTATTTATTATGTACACAGTGTTTTGCATGCATGTGTGCTTACAGGACAGAAGAGGTTACCAGATTTCATTACAGATGGTTGTGAGCCACCATGTGGTTGCTGGGAATTGAACTCAGGACCTCTGGAAGAGCAGTCAGTGATCTTAACTTCTAGGCCATCTTTCCAGTCCCCATCATTTTTTTTTATATTTTGCTTATTTAACTTTGAGAGAGCACACATATGCCTTGGCACATGAAAGGAGATCAGACAATTATGGAAGTTGCTTCTCTTCCATGTTGTGGATTCCTAGAATCAAACTCAGCTCATCAGGCTTGACAGCAAGCCTCTTTACTTGTTAAACTGTGTTGCCAGCCCTATAGCACTATTTTTCTAAATATGGATGACTCCCAATGGTCATATTGATGCTCAAGTTGTTCTGGATTTGTCTTCTCAGATCAGGCCAGCTTATAGGTGTCTCCATGTTGTGCCACAGGAATTGTTGTTGACGTAATGAACAGATTCTATTAGTAAGTTGGTGCTGGTAAAGGAAGAAGAAAAACAGAAAAGAATGAAGACATTTATTTTCCTGCTGGGCATGGTGAAACACACCTTTGATTCCAGAACTCGGGAGGCTGAGGCAAGTGAATCTCTGTGAGTCAGCCTAGTTTACAGAGTGAGTTTCAGGACAGTCAGAGCTATGTAGAGAGTCCCTGTCTCAAAACAAACAAATGTAGTTCCCTTATTTATATTGACACTAAAGATTGAACTCAAGGCCTCATGCATGCTAAATACAAACTCCAACACTGCACTACGCTCTTAACCCAGAGGTTTCATCTACTGGACTCTTGAGGATGCTCCCTTTGTTTTGCTTGATTTCATTGTGCAGTCCCTTTTGTTATAAAACTTTTTGAAACTTTGTGCACACGTGTACTGTGTGTGTGCATTTTCATGTGTGTGTGCATTTTCATGTGAGTGTGGCATTTACTTGCACAGCATTCATATGAAGGTCACATGACAAGTTTAGGTGTTAGTCTTTGCCTTCCAACAAAGACCTTAGTTGAGAAAAAGTCCCTTTAAAAAAAAACTGTTTATTTTACTATTTTATATATGAATGTTTTGGCTGCATGTATGTCTGTGCACTACATACATACAGTCTCCCAGACTGGAATTGCAAATATTTATGAGCCACCAAGTGAATGCTAGGATTTGAACCCAGGTCCTCTGGTAGAGCAACAAGTGCTCTTAACTGTTGTACCATCTCACCATCCTGTTATAAAGCTTCTTATTTTTTATGATACGTGAAAAAATTTTAAGCCTTAATAAAGCATTCTGAATATGAAACAAAGGATGATTCAGGAACAAAGGAGATTAATGGAGTTATAAGATATGGGCTCCCTTGCATTAAGGAGTTTACAATATAGCTGTAGACAAAAAAAAGAACCCTCTCTTAATGTTTGAATTGTAGATGAAGGCAAGGCAAACATCAAGCAGTTTAACACCACCCTATCAATCCACCTGGTGTCAGCTTTGCTTTCTGAGTTCTCCCAGATGCTTCTGAAAGTAAGAAACCCTAACTTCCCAGACTCTCCGCTCCCAGGGAGGATTCTGAGGACTAAAGAGTGAGTAGAAGGCAAAGCGAGACCACAGTTCACTCCCCCAGAGCATGACAATATGCTTGCCTGAGGTTTGTTGAGTCCTGGAGACGCTTCTGTGCCGTGGTGTCTACTCTAATATCCCCATCTCCAGTGCCCCCATTTTCCTTAGCAGAGGGTGCAGAAGTGGGTTTCTTACTCAGTTTATTCCTGAGGTTTGCTGTGTTCTGTGAATACATCTGTTTTGGACGGCTGTGGTGGTTCCTCTGTTATCACCATCCTCTTGTCCCCATCTTTTTTAGCAGAGGATGCAGAAGTAGGGTTCTTTCTCAGTTTATTCAGGTGGCTCGTGCTTTCTTGGATGATACAACATGTAACTAACTCATCCATTTATTGTCACATACTTACACAGAGCCTTGAATTTTTATTAACAAATTAACCTTCACAGTAGCCCTATGAAGTATGAAAAGTTTTCTAACGGGCAAAAGATTAAGTATGACTCAAACCTTATTTGGCTTTAGAATCCACACTCTTCTTACCATTTTTATAAAGAATGTCTGTGAGACTATAGTGATTTGGATGATAAGTGCCTCCTATACTCCTAGGCATTTGCATACATGGTCCCCAGTTGGTGCTATTTGGGTAAACTGCTGCCTACTGCCTCTGTACACCAATATGGGCCCTAGTCCACTGGAACTCTAAGCCAATTACATACTTTCTTTTATAAGCTACCTTGGTCATGGTGTTTTATCATAGTAATACAGTAGTAACTAATACAGAGACTGTATTAGCTTTTTCAGGCCTCAGAAACAAATCTCACAGATCATGCATATTAAATAAAATGTAATAGTTACTTTTTAATGAATAATATTCCATTAAAACCACCATAAGCACTAAGAATGCAATACCATTTTCTCTGAACTTTGAACAAAAAACCTGGTTCGAATTTTTTCTCCATTTCTTTGTACTGTGGGAACTTATCCAAGTAAAGTGATATAGCTAAGGTGTTGTTTTTCCCCTTAACATAATATATGCCTTTCAGGGTTTTGAGTACTAAATAACAACACAAAATCTATAGTTTAGTACCGGTCATACAGCTGGTACTCAATTCACCTTATCTCCCTGACTTGAATTCTATCTGAAGGATTGTGATTGGGTTTAGCCTAGCTAGTTCCTCACCTTATGTATTTGTGTGGCATGCATGTATGTATATGCATGTTTTACATGTATGTGGGTACCTGTGAATGTGTGTGTGTGCATGCATGTGAAGGCCAGAGATTGGTGCTGGGAATCATCCTCCATTGATCTTCCATTTATTTATAGAGGCAGGGTGTTGGGAATATTTGATCACACTGTGAACCCTGAGTTTGCATTTGCATTAATTAAATAAAATTATCCTTTTATCAAAATGCTGAGTTAGCAACTAGTTGACAGAAAGTAATAAGAGTATCAGAGGGCATCTGGAAGCGATAGAGAGAAGCACCAGAGGAATAGGGAGGGATTTTGAGTGGGGAATTACTTTTGTTTGTTTTGGAGGAGTAGAAAGATGCTCTCTTGAGGACATGCCAGCAAGGAGAAGTTAACCAGTTATTACCCAACCTCTCTGAGCTAGCAGATTTTCAACCCAGGCTTTGAATCTCAAGTCTTATTTAGAAATAGAACAATAGAAATTTAGTTAAAGCTACCTCTAGCAACACTGTCAGAGCTGGTGCCTGCAGGAACAGAATTTCCACCAGGCTGAGACCTGAGTGGTCAGGCCTGAGAAGCAGGCTGGTGACTGTAGAATCACAATTGTTGACTAAAACAGTCAATTTAGGCCCAGCCACTATGCTAGAGATAAAACAACAGCAAAGTCTTTCCATCAAACCCAGAGTTCACCAATGTGGCTAGTCTTCTTGGCTAGCTTGCTATGCAGATTTCCTATCAGGCCTTTCAGAACTGGAATTACAGATGGGGCTCATTTCCTTGCATTTATGGGCTTTCTAGAGATCTGAACTCCTGTTACATTTAGAAATAAGCTCTAGGGGAAGAGACCTTTCCTTTTTATTCCTTGTGGCAACATCAATGACTACAACAATGCCTGAAAAGCTCAGTAAATATTTATTTCAGTATTGAATGACTAGGAAGTGAAAGATCTATTTGACAAGAACTTTAAGGCTTTGAAGAAAGAAATTGAAAGGACACCAAAAGAACGGAAGGATCGCCCATGCAAATTCTACCAAAGGCAATCTACAGATTCAATGCAATCCCCATCAAAATCCCAACAAAATTCTTTACAGACCTTGAGAAAACAATAATCAACTTTATATTGAAAAACAAAAAACCAGGGATAGTCAAAATAATCTTACACAATAAAGATATTTTAAGAGGCATTACCATCCCTGACTTCAAATTATATTATAGAACTACAGTAATGAAAACAGCTTGGTATTGGCATAAAAACAGAGACGTTGACCAATGGATATTAACCCACAAATCTATGAACACCTGATTTTTGACAAAGAAGCTAAAATTATACAATGGGAGAAAGAAAGCATCATCAACAAATGGTGCTGGCATAACTTGATGTCAACCTGTGGAAGAAGGAGAATAGATCTATATCCATCACCATGCACAAAACTCAAGTCCAAATGGATTAAAGACTTCAATATAAATCTGACCACACTGAACCTGATAGAAGAGAAAGTGGGAAGTAGACTGCAATACATGGAAACAGGAGACCACTTCCTACATAAAACCCCTGTAGCACAGACAATAGGAGCAACAATGAATAAATGGGACCTCCTAAAACTGAGAAGCTTCTGTAAAGCAAAGGTCACTGTCATTTAGACCAAAAGGCATCCTCCCAAATGGAAGAAGATCTTCACCAACGCCGCATCAGATAAAGGTCTGATCTCCAAAATATACAAAGAACTGAAGAAACTAGACATTAAAATTCTAAATAACCCAATTTAAAAGTGGGGCACTAACTTTAATTTGTGGTGATCCGATAAGACACAGGTGGTCACTAAAATTTTTTTGTATATGTGGAGGTTTGCTTTGTTACCAAGTATGTGGTCAATTTTCGAGAAGGTTCCATGAGCTGCAGAGAAGAAGGTATATCCTTTCCTATTTGGGTGGAATGTCTTATAGATGTCTGTTAAGTCCATTTGCTTCATTACCTCCATTAATTCTCTTATTTCTCTATTAGGTTTTTGTCTGATTGACCTGTCCATTGGTGAAAGAGGTGTGTTGAAGTCTCCTAATATTAGTGTGTGTGGTTTAATGTCTGCCTTAGGTTCTAGTAATGTTTCTTTTACATAAGAGGGTGCTTTTATATTAGGGGCATAGATATTCAGGATTGAGATTTTGCATGCAAATGTATGGAAATATAAAACACTATTCTGAGTGAGATAAGCCAGACCCAAAAATAAATATAGTATGTACTCACTCATTAGTGGACTCTAGCCATAAACAAAGGACACTGAGACTATAGTTCCCAATCCTAGACAAACCAAATAATAAGGTGCACTCAGGGCAAACATATATAGATCCTTCCAGAATTTTGAAGCAGACAAGATTGCCAGGCAAAAGTTGGGAGCATAGGGTGGGTGTGGGGTGGGGTAAAAGGGAGAGTAGGAGAGAGAAGGGAGAATGGAAAGAATGGGGAGAGCTTGAGGGAGTGGAAGGGTTGAGATGAAGAAAGGGCGGATATAGGAGCAGGGAAGAAAATATCTTAATTAAGTGAGCCATTTTAGGGTTGGCAAGAGACTTGGCTCTAGAAGGAATCCCAGGTGTCCACAGGGATGTGTCCAGCTAGGTCCTTGGACAGCAGAAAAGAGGGTGCCTGAACTGGCCTTGTCCCATAGTCACACTGATGAATATTTCAAATATCATCATAGAATTTTCATCTAGCAATGGATGGAGATATAGACAAAGACCCACATCAGAGCACTGGAGTGAGCTCCCAAGGTGCAGTTGAAGAGCAGAAGGAGGGAGAAGATGAGCAAGGAAGTCAGGACCACAAGGTGTTGGTCCGCCCACTGAGACAGTGTGCCTGATCTAATGTGAGCTCACCAAAGCCAGCTGGACTGGGACTGAATGAGCATGTGACCAAACCAGACTCTCTGAATGTGACTGACAATGGGGTCTGACTGAGAAGCCACTGATAAGAGCACTGAGACTTGTTTCTACTGCATATACTGGCTTTTTGGGACGCTAGGAAGGATCCACACCTTCCTAGGCCCGGATGGAAGGGGGAGGGCCTTGGACTTCCCACAGGGCAGGATACCCTGCCCTCTCTTAAGACTAGAGGTGGAGGAAGCAGGAAAAGTGGGGGAGTGGGAGGGGACTGGGAAGAGGGGAGGAAGTGGAAATTTTTGAATGGAAAAATAAAAAAAAACCAGCAAGGGTAATTTCTCTGTGGGAATGTAAAACAGGACAACCATTATTGAAAACATTTTGTGAGATCCTCAAAAGAGGAAAACTAGTATTGGCATATTAGCTTATAATTCCACATCTAGGGTATAACTGAGAGAGTTAAAAACAAGATTCTGAAGTCATATTAGTATACAATGTTCATGGATGCAATCATCACAGTAGGCAATAGGCAGAAATAATGCAAATAGACAAATAGTAGACAGAAAAAAACAAAATATTACATATACATATATACATTTATGTATATTGTCTTATGATTTCTATTGCTGTGATAAAATACCATGGTTAAAAGAACTTGGGGAGGAAAGGGCTTATTTTAGCATACCCTTCCACCTCACAGGGCAGGAATTCAAGGCAGGAATTTATACAAAGACCATAGAAAAGTATTGCTTATTGGCTTGCTGCTTATGGCCTGCTCAGTCTGCACACTTATATAACCTAGGATGACCTGACCAGGAATAGGCCTCCCACCGCAATATCTAATTAAGAAAAGGTGCTGCAGGCTTGCCTATAGGTCAATATTATGGAGGCCTTTTTTCGATTGTGATTCCCTCTTCCCAAATGGCTCTAATGTGTTTCAAGTTAACAAAGTACTAAGCAGCATACATACAGAGGAATAATATTTATTTTTAAAGATTTGGGAGGAAATTCTGACATTTTCTCCCAGTGAATGAACTATGGAGACATTTGCTCAGTCAGCAGTTTCCCAATCTTTAGGTCACAGCCATCAGAAAACACATATTTCTGATGGTCTTCAGAACTGAGACATTGTTCAGTAGCAAAATTACAGTTATGAAGTAGCTATGGAAATAATTTTATGGTTGGGAGTCACCACAACATGAGGAATCATATTAAAGGGTCACAGTATTAGGAAGGTTGAGAACCACTGTACTGAGTAAAATAAGCAAAGCACAAAAGTACTAGTAGCATAATCATGTATGTTATCTAAAGCTGTCAAACTCCCTAGGTAAGACTCAGGAAGTAAACAACTCAGGAATCTCAGGAAGTCACTGAAGGTGATCATACACATAAGGCTCCTCCCTTTCTAAGTTTATACAAGCAAGAGGATCACTTAGTGGACAGAGACTCATCAATGTTCCAGGAAGAGAGAGCTCCCAAACTGACTGGAAGAGGATCACACCAACTAAGATGTCGAGAAGGGATGTTTTACGACCTGGTGAGCTGCCAGCAGGCTTTGTAGAGAACTTCAGATACCAACTCTCATGAGTTTTCACCCATGCTGGGGTGGGCTTGGGTGATGTAACTGCTTTTGAGTTATTCCTGTCCCTCAAGCAGGATCAATAAAAGCCTATTGGTTCACCAATGACTTTAAGGTGGTATCCTAATCTTGGTCCTTGTTGGTTCTTTATCTGAGGTGAATAGGCATTTGTTCATGTCTACCCAGTAATACCAATAGATGCTATTTTAAAAGTAAGCCAACCAACAAAGTTATGAAAAAGAAGAAATCACAAAACTAGTACTTGATGGTAAGGGAAATACAAGGAAAGGTAACTAGAAAACTATGTATAGATCTTCAAGGACAAAGGAGAAGACACAGTCCTTGAGATGAACCAGATCGTCCCCTTTACTCTAATGCATGATGTTGAGCATTTGAATTTCTGCCTTACTTCTAAGAGAAAAATGTTAACCAATACTTGTTTCAGAGTTCCTACTCTGTTTTAATGCTGGTGACAATGAGTGCTGAAGGCCTGTGTTTTCTTAAGATCATGACACTGTGTCAATCATTTCCTTGTTGTGATGACCAAATGCCTGAGAAGAAGCAACTTCAGGGAGGAAGGGTTGGTTCCTGGGGTACAATTCATTGTGGTAGGGAAATCATACAAGCATGAGTGTGAGGCAGCTGTATACAGTCACGCTGCATCTGTGGTCAGGAAGCAGAAGGCAATGAACTCTGGCATTCAGCTTGCTTTTTTCTTTTATTTAGTTCAAGAGACTGGTCAGAATTAGCTTTCACTGCCAACTGGACACAGCCTAGATCACCTGGGAAGACAGGTTCAGTGAGGGATTGTCTACATCAGGTTAGCTTGTGAGCATGTTCTTGGGGGTTGTCTCAAGTTAATTGACATGGGAGGATGCTGTAGGAAGTCTTACAGCTTTTGGTTACCTGCCTACTTTGGCATGGCCTCTTATACTATATATGCTGACGCAGAGCCTGCATCCACCCCTTCTTCCCCAGCTGCTCTTTCAGATTGCTGGATTCAATCTCTGTTGTCTGTTCAAGCAGAGAATTCTGATTTGTGAGTTTACACCTAAATAAATAACCATCTATTTCTCAATTCTGAGCTAGTGTGGAATTTCCTTTAAGCTTCCATTCCACATTTGTTGTCCATGTGGAATTGGACTCCATGCCTACCCAGTGAATGGCCTAACAGCCTAGCCATTCCACAGCCCAGACAGTCTCCCAACCCTTCCCACTCGGCTCACTTTTACCTAAGTCGTTTTGGCTCGCCTTTCCCTAAGCGTTTTGTTGTTGTTGTTTGTTGTTGTTGTTTTCTTGTAGAATCCCCACCACAGCAGAGTTTACTGCATGTGGCAACTTGGAAATTTTCCAAACATTCCCTGCTGCATTCCCTGGGGCAGTTCCTTGCCGCATGGTGCCTTGTGCAGCTTGCGGTTTCTGCTCCCTGTCCATGAGTTCTGGATTTTTTGCTCCTTGTATGGAATTGATTTAATTGCTTTTAATTTCTCAAGCAAAGCACACTTCTCAGTATTTAACCAGTACCAAGACGGAAAATAAAGCAGCCCAAGACCATTCCTGTTTCCACAGGCTGCATTGCTTCTAGTTGCAACTCTGCAACCACGACGTCTGCTGGACAATAAAGATTGCAGTTTACCAGTTCACATAACAAGTAATTAATAAATCAATATTGCAGACTTCATTAATATTGCAACTTTTAGTAACTTTTTTTGCTAATACTATAGATTATATTATGTGAGGCTTATATGGCTATTATATAATATTGATATTTCAATTTATTGGGTATTGGGTTTCAGTTTTCTTCTCCATATTGTATCATTAAGAAATAATATGGCACTTTTAGGAATGATAAAATCTTTACAAACTAATAATGAACAGCTAGTTGACAGGATTAATACCACTGAAAATCAAAAGTTATCTGAAAAAGTTAATACTATTACAGACAAAACTGAATCCATATCTAAAGGTACTAAGAAGTTATCTGAAAGAATTCATACTGTTGAATTTAACAATCAAAATTTGTAAAAAAAGATATGATAAGTTAGCAGAAAGACTGTCTTTAAAGGATGGCAATCTGCATGTTACTCAAGTAATATCCAAGGATGAGGTGTTATCCTTAAAGGAGAAACGTCAGACCTTGGAATCACATGTGCAGAATGAGGATCAGAGGCTTGGTGCCTCAATGAAATCACTAGAAATATATACAGGCCAGGAGATTCAGGCTTTATAAAAGAAAATAATAAAAAGATTTGAAATAATTGAGGAAATTATTGGAGCTGAAGAGCAGGGAAAAAAGGCACAAGGATAGGATTTAACATCACCAGTAGCTGTCAGAGATGAATTACCCAGGGTTTTAGCTTCCTACCTTGTAATCTACTCTGACAAAGCATCAAGTTCTAAAGGTCTAAAAGGATCCAAAGAAGGTAGATGGATACCTATAGGAATGAATGATTGAAAAGAAATTAAGCAAGCTGTCGTAATTTTTGGCTTGAATTCCACATTTGTTAAGAAGATGATAAAGACTTGGGCTTCCAATGTCAAAGCAACACCACGTGATTTTTTTCAGTCAGTTTCAGCAGTCTTAGATGACCAACCTCTATTGATGTTTAAAATTTATTTCAGAGAGGAGGTCAAAATTTTGGGACAGCAAGGAAAAGCAAAATGCCTTGAGACTTCCCAAGATCAAATTCTTGATGAAGGCCCTTATGATGACCCATAGCTTCAAGCTCTTTACAATGAAGACATCTCCCTATGCCACAAAGCAGCCTTAAATGCTTGAGACAGGATTCAAGAACTAAAAAAAAAAAATAATTGAATCATATACCAGGGTTAGACAGGGACAGAGAGAACCCTTTACTGGCTATTTACAAGGATTAAGTAAGGCTGTACAAATAGGAGTAACAGACCCAGATGCTAGATGAGTACTTATTGAATCTCCGGCATTTGAAAATGCCAACTTAGAATGCAAAAAGATACTTGGGCCTTTAAAGTTTAGATCAGGACCTATGGATGAATGGATTCTGCATATAATGAACATTGAGACATTTGACTATAATATACTGTATCTTTGGTAGAAAAAGCAATTTCCAAAGAAACAAGGAGACATCAAAATGCCAAATGTTTTAATTGTGGTAGGACATCTGACAAGGAATTCTTAGGGATAATATTTCCTCTGGGAATGGCAAAAATAGAAGGACCCAGCCTTTAGGTATATGTAAAAGGTGTGGCAAAAGCCAAATTAGACCAATGAATGCAGATCAACAACAGACAGACAAGGCAACCTCATACCATCAGGAAACTCCTTGAGGGGCCTCTTGCAGGCCCCTAAGCCAAAAGTGGCCCAGTTAGTCCCAGTAAATGTAACGGCGTAAGCGAATGCAGACAGATTGTCAAAATATAGACAGCTTTAATGGAGGAATAGACTTACAGAACCACCGTTCCCGCGGAGACCAGGAAAGCAGAAGTGTGCACTGGGAGCACGCTCACCAAATATATAGGCAAACTTTAGCCTGAGGCGAACACACCCCCTAAGGGGTGGGACTTATCCCTACATCTCCCGCTTTTGTCTAAATAAGACAGAACTAAACCAAATACAACTATATACAATAATAACAAATAATAAATATAACAAACAATATTGAGAATCAAAAGTTTTGCTAAACATCCTATCTCAAGGAGTCTAAATAATGTAGAGAGTAATTACAATTATATAATCTTCAACTCCATCAAAGATC
>NW_026067958.1:10938505-10939231 GCF_014885135.2 Alexandromys fortis | reverse complement strand
CTTGGAGCAAAGACGGACAAGTTTATCCATTTTAATGGACGGAATGAGGGCGTGGGGTTTTAGAGACTCCAGGAGTTGACCCAGAGGTGAACCAGGAGGAATTGTCTTGGATTGTTTTGACCCTATGGCGAGATTTGGTACCGACAGCCAGAGGCAAGCAGAGGTGCCCAGAATACGGCAGGTTCCAGATATTGGCGTCCCAAGTAACCGGAAGGCCATGGGGGGGCAGACTAACTGTCCCGGAACCTGGCAACCGACAGGGAAGAAACCCGGCCGGGAGGGGCCGCGGAAGTGGCCCGACCTCGGCAACCGACGGGAATCAACCTGGCCAGGTGGGGAAAATTACGCCGACGATAAGGAGGGGAAGGAAGACAGAGGAAAAAAAAGGGGGGGCGGCCAGGGCAACGACCCTGGCGAGAATCGTCTGGGAGTACAGAACTCCCAGTGGTGTCGGAATCAAATTCGCCAGGAGAAGGGAGGGGGGGGACCGGAAAGGCAATTCCAACCCGGATTAGCCAGGGGAAGCCGGCCGGACGTCCCTAGGCGTACCAAGGAGGGAGATGGCCGTAGAGGGCTGTGGTGGTTGATGGTCCCGGTTCTGACTTTGTGTCCGGCGTGAGGTCCCGGACCCCGGGAGGCGCCAGAGGCCCGGAGCCCGGACCTCGGGTGGAGAATCCGGCACGAAGAAGTCCCCGAGTCGACGGCACCAATATTATTCCTTTAAAA
>NW_026067958.1:10931063-10934125 GCF_014885135.2 Alexandromys fortis | reverse complement strand
AACCAGGAGGAATTGTCTTGGATTGTTTTGACCCTATGGCGAGATTTGGTACCGACAGCCAGAGGCAAGCAGAGGTGCCCAGAATACGGCAGGTTCCAGATATTGGCGTCCCAAGTAACCGGAAGGCCATGGGGGGGCAGACTAACTGTCCCGGAACCTGGCAACCGACAGGGAAGAAACCCGGCCGGGAGGGGCCGCGGAAGTGGCCCGACCTCGGCAACCGACGGGAATCAACCTGGCCAGGTGGGGAAAATTACGCCGACGATAAGGAGGGGAAGGAAGACAGAGGAAAAAAAAGGGGGGGCGGCCAGGGCAACGACCCTGGCGAGAATCGTCTGGGAGTACAGAACTCCCAGTGGTGTCGGAATCAAATTCGCCAGGAGAAGGGAGGGGGGGGACCGGAAAGGCAATTCCAACCCGGATTAGCCAGGGGAAGCCGGCCGGACGTCCCTAGGCGTACCAAGGAGGGAGATGGCCGTAGAGGGCTGTGGTGGTTGATGGTCCCGGTTCTGACTTTGTGTCCGGCGTGAGGTCCCGGACCCCGGGAGGCGCCAGAGGCCCGGAGCCCGGACCTCGGGTGGAGAATCCGGCACGAAGAAGTCCCCGAGTCGACGGCACCAATATTATTCCTTTAAAACGGCGGCGGGGCGGGCGTGGGTGTGTGGACAAACACAGGATAGACGGGACACGCGCAAAGGAAGGACAAGACACGCGGTTCCCACGTGGGTGTGTTTAATGGGGAGAGGGGAACACGATAAGGGCGGGACGTGCAGACACACAAGGGTAGGGGGGAAAGGGCCAAGGGAGCGAGAGGCCGAAACCTCGTGGAGCGCTCGCTTTTAACTGGGGGCGCAAGGTTATCTGGGAGTAATGGTCTTCACCTGGGCGTGACCAGCACGCACGCAGGTGATCCAGGGGAAGTCTGGGAGCTGTAGTTTCCAAGGAATAACACAGAGAGTCTGGTTTTATCCCATGCTTTTTCAGTCACAGTCCAGCTGGCCTTGGTGAGCTCCCAATAGATCAGCCCCACTGTCTCAGCGTGTGGGTGCACCCCTCGTGGTCCTGACATCCTTGCTCATGTTCTCCCTCCATCCACTCCTCATTGGGACCTTGGGATATCAGTCCAGTGCTCCAGTGTGGGTTTCTGTCTCTATCTCTATCCATCACTAGATGAAGGTTCTATGGTGATATGGAAGATATTCGTCAGTATTGCTATAGGATAGGGTCATTTCAGGTTCCCTATCCTCAGCTTCCCAAGAGACTAACTGAGGACATCGCCTTGGGCTCCTGGGAGCCACTCTAAGTTCAAGTCTCTTGCCAACCCTAAGGTGGCTCCCTTAACTAAGATATGTGCTTCCCTGCTCCCCTACCGAGGGTTAGGGTTAGGGTTAGGGTTAGTTTTAGGGTTAGTGTTAGAGTTAGTGTTAGGTTTAGAGGTTAGGGCTGGATTAGGGTTAGGGTTAGGGTATGTTTTTTGATTACTGGTTACTGGTTAGGGTTACTGGTTAAAGTTACTGGTTACTGGTTACTGGTCAGGGTTAGGGTTAGGCTTAGGGTTAGGGTTAGGGTTAGGGTAAGGGTTAGGTTTAGGATTAGGGTTATGTTTTATGGTTACTAGTTACTGGTTAGGGTTATTGGTTACTGTTTACTGGTTAGGGTTACTGGCTACTGGTTACTGGTTCCTGGTTAGGTTTAGGTTTAGGTTTAGGTTTAGGATTAGGGTTAGGGTTAGGGTTAGGGTTAGGGTAAGGGTTATTTTTAGGGTTATGTTTTATGATTACTGGTTACAGGTTAGGGTTACTGGTTACTGGATACTTGCTAGGGTTACTGGTTACTGGTTATCATTACTGGTTAGTGCTTAGTGGTTACTGGTTAGGGTTAGTTTTAGGATTAGTGTTAGAGTTAGTGTTAGTTTTAGGGGTTAGGGTTGGATTAGGGTTAGGGTTAGGGTTAGGGTTAGTGTTAGGATTAGGGTTAGGGTTAGAGCTAGGGTTAGGGTTATGTTTAGGTTTAGGGGTCGGGTTAGGCGTTAGGATTGGTTTAGTGTTAAGGTTAGGGTTAGGGTTAGGGTTAGGGTTAGGGTAAGTGTTAGGGTTAGAGGATTCGGTTGGCTTAGGGTTAGGGTTAGGCTTAGGGTTAAGTTTAGGGTTAAGGTTAGGATTAGGGTTACGGTTAGGGTTAGGGTTATGTTTTATGATTACTGGTTACTGGTTAGGGTTTCTGGCTACTGGTCATTGGGTAGGGTTACTGGTTACTGGTTTCTGGTTACTGCTTAGTGTTAGGCTTAGGGTTAGCGTTAAGGTTAGGATTAGAATTAGGTTTAGAATTAGGTTTAGGGTTAGAGATAGGGTTAGGGTTATGTTTAGGTTTTGGGTTACGGTTATATTTTATAATTACGGGTTACTGGTTAGGGTTACTGGTTACTGGTTAGGGTTACAGGTTACTGGTTTCTGGTTAGGGTTAGGGTTAAGGTTAGATTTAGGGTAAGGGTTTTATGTTTTATTATTACTGGTTACTGGTTAGGGTTACTGGTTACTGGTTACTGGTTCCTGGTTAGGTTTACGTTTAGGATTAGGGTTAGGGTTATGGTTAGGTTTAGGGTTATTTTTAGGGTTAAGATTAGGGTTAAGGTTAGGGTTAGGTTTAGGTTTAGGTTAAGGGTTAGGTTTAGGGTTAGTGTTAGGGTTAGGGTCAGGGTTATATTTTATGATTACTGGTTACATGTTAAGGTTACTGGAACCAATCACCTTCTCTGTTGTTATTACTGGAAAGGCAGGTAGAGCTGTAGGTAGACATTTGTGGAAATTGTCCCGGAGGGATTTACCCACAGATGTAGTTAAAATTTGCCTTTCTTCCGTTTGTTCTTCTTCATCAGAATTTAGAAATTCCTCAATCTTTTCAGTTCTATTCACCATTGCTTTCTGCAATATCTGTATCTCCTGTCCAGAATTATGTTCCAAAGCCTTCATTGAGGATTCTAAAGTATGAAGTTTGTCCATTAGAGATAAGTTCTCATCTTTGGACATAATTTTTATGGCATAAACCGTGCCTTCTTGTATTGA
>NW_026067958.1:10925235-10926397 GCF_014885135.2 Alexandromys fortis | reverse complement strand
TTTTTTTCAGTCACCATTGTCTTGTTAAACAAAGTTCTGTTCTCTTCCTGTAGAACTTCAAACTGATTCTTGAGAAGATGATTGTCATGCTTAATCGTTTGTAGATGTTCAACCTCTGCCTTAAGAATCCTGGATTCATCTCTTAAAGACTCTATCAGACTTTTGTTGTCAAACCACTTAATACCAAGGAAAACTACTAATCCCAGAAGGATCCATAGATGTGGGGTGCTAGACACTTCTTGTAGGATCTCCCACATGGCACACTCAAAAAGACTGCTAAAATTCTGAATAGTTATATTCTCAGACATTTTATTTATAAAAGGAAAAAAAAATTTTTTTACCTGTAATGACTGGTTCCTGCCAGAGGTGGCGAAAGAGTCCACTTGAGTCCACATGGAAAGCTGGTCTGAAACAACTCAAAACCAAAATTTACCGTTCTGGGTTAATTGCTCCAGCAAGCAGGTGGGGTGGAAGGGGAACAGAGAGAAAGCTGCCAAAGTGAACAAGTCAAGGAGACGCAAGGCATTGAGCCAGGTGACCTGCTCAGGGTGGCGGGCAGGGCGGGGCACACAGACACAAATCCAAATCGCCGGGGCTAAGTCTCCCGTTCTGTTTGCTGGCTTTCTAGCAGGCACCAGAGATTTCCAGTGACTCAGAATCTCAGCTGCTTCTTGGTGCAGTGCTGAGAGGGCACTCTGCGAAGAGAGAGAGACCTCCGGAGGGGGAGGTGCCGCTGACTCCCAGCGGTGGCCTCCTGGAGCCTTCGAATTGGGGCGGGTATCCGCAAAGTCCCACTGGGCGCCAAATGTGGCGGTTTAGATTAATGAAGACCGATTGTAATAGTTATTTGAACAACTTTAATGGAAAAACCAGACTCACGAAACCAAGGTTCCAGCGGAGTACAAGAAGCAGGAAGGGGCCCGCGGCTTCTGCGCACCCAATTTATCAGTAAACATTTGCCCGAGGCGAGCCTGCCCCCTTAGGAGCAGGCCTAACCCTACAACTCCTGGATATATACTCAAGCAGTCTTTTTTTTTTTAATTGAGAAAAGGAAAAAAAAGTTTCTGCCTCCTCCCAGCCTCCCATTTCTCTCCCCCTCCTCCCACCCTTCTCCCCCTACCCCCACTCCTCTCCCCCTCCCTCTCCAGTCCAAAGAGCAGTC
>NW_026067958.1:10913254-10918628 GCF_014885135.2 Alexandromys fortis | reverse complement strand
GGCTGATGAGGGAGGGGGACTTGATTGGGGGAGTGGGAGGGGGAGGGAAAGGGGAGGCGGCGGTGGGGAAGAGATAGAAATCTTTAATAAATTAATAAATAAATAAATAAGAAAAATATAGAAGAATAGTCCATATTCATGGATGGGCAGATTCTGCATTGCTAACACATCTCTGCTATCTCAGCTCTTTCAGACCTCCAATTACATCTTTGAGGGAAAAGAAAAATCAGTCTTTGAAATTCATATTTAACCATAAAGGATCCTGAATATTATTGAGATATCTCCATGTTTCTCTTTCTCCCTCCTCCATTTCCTTTTATTTATTTACTTCAAAGAAAGACCCCAATTCTTTTTTTTTGAAGTTTTATAATTATATTTATGTACAGAAAACTTAGCAGTATATTTAACCCAGTTTAGTGGCAAGTTCTTTGGCCTTTGCCTTTTCCAGCTTGGCATTTCGAGCCACAAATTTAGGACCCAGGACATTGCCTCCCCAAGGGCAGTGGACCTCATCATATCTGTCATTGTAATTGGTCCTAATAGCTTCCACCAGCTTGGCCAGAGCACCCCTGTCTTCCTAGTTAACCTGTGTGAAGGCAACAGTGGTGAACGTCGTCCTATGGACCAGTCGTCCCAGCCTGGCCTTTCCCTTGATGATGCAATAGGGGACCTCCGTCTTCCGACACAGGGCAGGCAGGAAGACCACCAGCTCAATGGGGTCTATGTCATGGGCAATCACCACTAGCTGAGCCTTCTTGTTCTCTACCAAAGTGGTGACTGTATCGACGCCTGCTCGAAGGACAGGTGGTCTTAGTTGGGACATCCTCTTTGCCGGCATCTTTCTTCTCAGCACGGGGCCAGCAGCCTCTGCTTCTTTTCCTGCTTGGTCTCTGGCCTGTGCTTGTGGGCAAGTTTAAACAACTGGGTAGCTGTTTGCTGGTCCAGGGCTTGGGTGAACTGGTTCATGACAGGAGGAACTTTGAGCCGCTTATAGAGGATGGCCCTCTGCTGCTGCAGCCTCATCAGGCCATTTGTCGAAGCGTGTGAGATCTTTCTTGGGCTGGATGTCCTACCCAATGCCGAAGTTCTTCGGCCTCTTCTCAAACAAAGGATTCACCACCTTCTTCGCCTCCTGTTTCTTCATGACGGTGGGGGCCAGGGCCACCTTCTTACCCTTGGCCTTCTTTCCCTTGGGCATCTTCCCGGGCTGGAGAAGAGAGCAAGATCCCAATTCTGGAAACAACAACCAACCATAAAAAAGAACAGAGTTAAAGCACAAGAGGCTTCATACATCTTTACTTCAAAACATCAACCCCTTCCAGACCTATGTTAATCACAGTAGTGCAACACAGACATGAGGACATTCACACAAACTAAAGCAATAAACCAGAGCACCCAGAAATTGGCCCACAGAATTATATAATCTTGACAACAGCTTCAAGATACTATGGTAGGAGAAAGATCTCTTCAACAAATGGTGTTGGGAAAGAAGAATGTGCACAATAAAAGGATAAAACTTGACTCCTACATCAAGTACCCCCCCACATTAATTAAAAAGCAATCAATGATATAACACAAGACCTGCTGCTATGAGTCTCTTAGAAGATGCTGGGAAAGCCATGGGCCATTACCTTGATTATTTCTTGGTTACAATTCCAGAAGCATAAGTAACAAAGCAAACATGAACCAGTAAGATTATGCCAAGTTAAAGAAGCTGCTTTGGCCCAAGAGAAGCAAACAGTAAAAGGTAACCTACAGACTAGGAAAACAACTGGATTTTAAAATGGGCAAAAGAGTGGAACAGTGATTTTTTCCAATGAAGGCATGTATGCACCAGCATCACTAACCATCAGAGGAAATTCTAAATGTGTGATTATTTTATGTTTTAGGGAATACCAAGAGAAGGCAGAGATTTTTTTTTGTTATTTTCATGTTAAAAGTTTCATTATACTGTTGAAATACGAGCGGCGGGGCTGCGTCCCCAACACCCCGGCCGCTTGGCTAGCTCATGCCCAAAATAACAACACACAAACTGTATTCATTTAAGAACTGCTTGGCCCATGAACTCTAGCCCTTACAGGCTAATTCTAGCACCTGGACTAGCCCATTTCTAATCATCTGTGTAAGCACCCCATGGTGCACTTACCGGGAAGATTCTAGCCTAAGTCCATCGTGGATTGGAGCTGCCTGGGAGAGCAGAGCATGGCGTCTCTGGTCCCTCTGGAAGAAGAGCAGAGTCTGACCTCACTTCCTCTTCCGCCCAGAATTCTATTCTGTTTATTCCTCCCACCTATCTTTTAACCTATCAGGGCCAAGGAGTTCCTTTATTGCTTAACCAATGAAATCAACAGATTGATATATGACACTCCCACATCATTATACAAAATAACTTTAAACATTTATTTTATTTCTCTATTTTGATAAGTGTGGAGATGATTTGTGTATTATAGATATTTATTGTATAAAGCAGAAATCCAGAGACACAGTAATGCTAGAAGAATAATACTAAACTAAAGTTAGAGCATGTTTGAAAAGCAATTTGAGGGACTTGAGGGACTTGGTTTTTTTTTTTTTTACTTTTTATTTATTTATTTTTTACTTTGTTTTTGTTGTGCCAGTTACCTTTTTTTTTTGGTATTTTTGTTATTTTGTCTTTTTTTTTTTTTTCTGAAGCTGAGAACCAAACCCAGGGCCTTGTGCTTGCTAGGCAAGCGCTCTACCACTGAGCTTGTTTTTGTTGTGATCCTGGCATGAAATTCAGGGCCTTACGGATGTTAAATACACACCCTGTAACAAAGATATACCCCCAGCCCTTGATGGCTTTGCAATGACAAACTGACTCAGTCTACCAAAGTGGCCTCTATATGTGTACATTTGTCTAGTCAAAATTGGAGGAAGAAAGACAAATATTATTATTGTAAGGATAGATCTGAATAGAAAGGAGAGAATTTTGAACCGGAAGCTAAAAACGTGGGCATCCACAATGCACTGGTAATCATTCAGAAGAAGTGGAAAGTCATTCATTAAAGTACGTGGTCCCTGTTTATACCTCAGCTCTGCCATTTTCTGGTGTGTGTGTAGACTTAATGTCTCTGGGTATGTTTTCATGTTTAGAAAAGTAGAAAATATTTGCTAGCAGATTGGGATTGTTGGGAGTAGAAAATGGTAAATATTCATGAAATTAAGATGATCAGGGTTCTCTGGGAGTTGAGACTATGGGAACTGAGCAGGTGATCTGTGGTTTTGGGGTTTGAATCAAAGAGAGACAGATGTATCACAGTTGTGAGAGTGTAAGAGGTAAAGGAAGGCTGAAGGCAACAAAGTCAATGCAGAGAATAGTCCACTTTCCTGCTCTATATGCACTCTTTTTATATGGTTAATTTTCTATTTTAATCTAATTTTTAATAATATTTTTATTTTATGAAATTATAGCTTATAATTACATCATTTCCCCCTCCTCTGTTCAACCCTTCCCATGTACTCTCATTTCTCTCTAGAATTCATGACCTCCCTTTCTTTAATTGTTGTAAGAGTGTGCATATATATATGCCTAAATGTAAATACAACCTTCTCAGTTCATATCATGTTACTTGTATATTATATATAATATGTAATATATTATTATATTATTTCAGGGCTGACCACTTGATATTAGATAGCCAACTGGGGGTGTTCTTCCCCCGGGAAGACTATTTCTCCTGGTCATTATTCCTTAGTTTACTGTAGTTTTTTGTCTAGAGTATGCCTTATGAGCTTTCCCCTTCCATGTTAGGATTTCTATTGGTATCATCTTTTTTAGTCAGCCATGATGATGAAACTTCATGCGTGTGGTTTCTGTGACATCTCTTGGAGACATAGTTTTACTACACGCTTCCTGTACCTCTGGCTCTTAAAAAAAATTCTGCTTCCTCTTCCAGAATAATTCTGCTTCAGGGATTGAGTTTGACTTTTAAGTATATACAGTGGGACCGGGTAGCACACAATTTTTTGTTCTCTACATTTTTTTAACCAGTTGTGGTTTTCTGTAATGGTCTATGTCTGTTGCAAAGAGAAGTTTCCTTGATGAGGGGTGAGAATTACACTTATCTGTGGGTATCAGGATAAATGCTTAGAATATAGTTAGTGACTATACCAGTTTAATGGAATGGCAGTTATAGGTTTTCCTTCAATATCCACAACTTCTCTAGTTTAGGTAGGCACAATTTCCCATTTGTTGGCAGGCCTTAAGTTCAATTAGAGAGTTGCTGATCACATCCAAGGTGTAAATGCTACTACTTTGAAGTTATAATTTCGTTCATGGACATCATACCTGGGTAGGACTTTTGGTTGCTTTGCTCCCTTGGAAGTTTGCATGGTGTCCTCTCTGACACTAGGAAAGCTAATCCTCATCCAGAAATGAAACTTTTAGGTTAGATTCAGTTCAGGCTCTCTGGATCCTGTGTCCAAAGTAAGTACATGCTGTCTTCACCAACAGAGACTTACGTACTTCTGTGGGGCAGCCAAGGACAGCAGCAAAAATATATAATGTTTGGGTCATCTCTTGAACAACCCTGACCAATAACTCAAAAGTGTCCTTTTTATTTTGGTTACATAGCCCATGGGAAACTTTTGTTTAAATTACATATGTATACACAGAATTTTGTATTGTATCTGCAATATTAGGTAGATGCATAATAATAAGATTCGTTATGACTTTTCAGACATAGCTGCTATTTTACTCTCTTCCTTTCTCCTGTACTTATATCACTCCCCTGTCCAATTTTAGTCCCATTGTCCAATTACCCTCTTAAGTCACTTGTACACTGCTAATCCCCTTTCTATTGCTTCTCCCACCTCAAAGTCCCTTATAACTTTTCTTGTTTCTGAAATTACTCCAGGTTATTGTACTCACATCTGAAGATTCTGAGTTAGGAACTTCAGATGAAAAAGAACATGTAGCACTTGTCTTCCTGGGTCTGGGTTGCCTCGCTCAATATAATCTTTTCTTGTTCCATCCGTATTATCTGCAAAGTCATGATTTTGCTTTTCTTTACAGTTGAATAGAATCCACAGTACACGTGTGCCTCATTTCCACTATTCATTCATCAGCTGAAGGGCATTTGGGTTGTTTTCATTTCTATGTGAGGAGAGTGGCAATGAACATGGTTGAGCAAGTATCTGTGAGTAGGATGTGCCAAGGAACAGTATAGATGGCCGCGTTTGGAGGTTTCTCCACACTGGCTTTCAGAGTGGCTACTTTTCAATTCTAGCCACAGTGAGTGAAGGTTTCCCTTCCACCACATCCCATTCAGCACTAATTACCAGTTATTTTGTTGATCTTTGTCATTCTGGCTGGGGTAAGATGAAATATCAAAGCTGCTTTGGTTTGCGTTTC
>NW_026067958.1:10908925-10910084 GCF_014885135.2 Alexandromys fortis | reverse complement strand
GCAACAAGCTAAGGACATTATAAAGAGATGTCCTACTTGTTCTTTCTATAATCAAACACCGTTGCCTGCAGGGAGTAACCCAAAGGGTACTAAGAGAAATGAAATCTGGCAGATGGATTTGTTTCACTTTATGGAATTTGGTAAATTAAAATATGTACATCACATCATAGACACGTATTCAGGTTTTCAATGGGCTACTGCCCTGAGCTCAGAAAAGGCTGATTTAGTAATCGCACATTTATTGGAAGTTATGGCCATCATGGGTATACCTGCACAAAAAAAGACAGATAATGGTCCATCATATGTATCTAAGAAAATTAAATGCTTTTTTGATTATTATAATATAAAACACATTAAAGGTTTACCAAATAATCCTACAGGTCAGGTAGTTATAGAAAGATCAAATCATACTATAAAGGATATGCTGAACAAACAGAAAGGGACCGAAAATACCCCTAGAAATAGATTACATAATGCTTTATTAACCTTGAAGTTTCTTAACGCTAATGAGAAAGGAACGACAGCAGCAGAAAGACATTGGATAATGGAAAAGTCTGCTGAATGGAAATAAATCAACCGATTTATTTCAAAGATATGCTGACCTCTCAATGGAAGCCAGGAGATGTGCTACGTTGGGGAAGGGGTTTTGCTCTTGTTTCCACGGGAGAAGAAAAATTGTGGATACCATCAAAATTAATAAAGGTTTGATTTGAAGAGGAGAAACCTCTTGGAAAGGAGAAATGACAACTCATCCACAATGATGATATTCATACAGGTGGTAAGAAAAACATATAGAATGGGGGCAGGGTTCTGTTCTTATCTCCACAGAAAAACATTCATCTTTGAAAAATTCAAGGGACCCCGGATGTTTGGATACTGAGAGATGGAAAAATACCTGCCCAATTGGAAATATCAAGAAAACTGAATGGATTGTGTAAGTAAAATATATAAAACCATAGTTCTAAATTTATAGAGCTGGTTTTGAAGTTGGACTATGGCTCAGTCCCTCTCCAATTCCAAGCCTGTTGGTAAGAGAAAAACCCAGAGTTTCTGGAGTTTCTGTCTCATGTCAAGAGCCATGATATGGGACAGAAAGAAATATGAGTTTAGAAAATATCTTTGCTTTTCTTCATATCTATCATACTTTTCATTGAATATA
>NW_026067958.1:10888531-10902861 GCF_014885135.2 Alexandromys fortis | reverse complement strand
TCTCACGACTTGGCCAAGTTATTTATTATACAAGACCTAAGCTAGTTAGAATAGGATATTTGTACTTATTGTATATAATTTCGTAGTAGGTTTAGAACTCTTTTACTTAAACAAAAGGGGGAGGTGTTGTGGGAGGTCCTTCTGCCCCTCCAACCAATAGCTGCTGTGATACCAGCCCATTGGGGCGTGGTCTCTCTCCCTTTAAAAAAGCGGCTACTTCCTCTGCTCTCTCTCTTCACTTCCTGCTCCGCTGGAGACTAGACTCCCTTCCTGGTTGTGCAGATGGCTGTTGTCTGGGACGGTGATCTGTAAGTTTTTTTCCCCTTTAAATAAATAACACCCTATTAATCATAACTCCAAACTGGTGTGGCATTGTTCGTGACTTATGCCTTCATAGGTTCTCTGGGATTGTGAATTGTAGGCTGGTTTTCTTTGCTTTACGTCTAAAAGCCACTAATGAGTGAGTACATATGATAATTGTCTTTCTGGATCTGGGTTGCCTCACTCAATATAATGTTTTCTAGATCCAAGCATTTGCCTGCAAATTTCAAGATGTCATTATTTTTAATGTAGTACTCCATTTTGTAAATATACCACATTTTCCTTATCCGTTCTTTGATGGAGGATCATTTAGGTTGTTTCCAGGTTCTGACTATGATGAACAATATGGCTATGAATATAATTGAGCACATGTCCTTGTGGTGTGATTGAACATTCTTTGAGTATATACCCAAAAGTGGTGTTGCTGGGTCTTGAGGAAGGCTGTTTCCTAATTTTCTGAGAATTTGCCATATTGATATCCAAAGAGTCTGTACCAGCTTACACTTGCACCATCAATGAAGAAGTGTTTCCTTTTTTCCACAACATGTCAAGCATAAGCTGTCATCAGTGTTTTTGATCTTGGCCATTCTTACAGGTTTAAGATGGAATCTCAGAGTTGTTTTGATTTGCATTTCTCTGATAATTAAGGAAGTTGAGCATTTCCTTAAGTGTTTTTCAGCCATCATTTATTCCTCTGTTGAGAGTTCTCTGTTAAGGTCTGTATTCCATTTTTTATTGGATTATTTGTTCTTCTGATGACCAATTTCTTGAGTTCTTTGTGTATTTTGGAGATCAGTTCTCTGTCAGATGTGGGGTTGGTGAAGATCTTTTCCCATTCTGTAGGCTGTCATTTTGTCTTATTGATCATGTCCTTTGCTTTACAGAAGCTTTTCAGTTTCAGGAGGTCCCATTTATTTTCCTCCCCCTCCTCCCACCCTTTTCTTCCTCCCCCCACTCCTCCCCCCTCCACTTGTTTCTCTCAGTGTCTGTGCTACTGGGGTTCTATTTAGGAAGTGGTGTCTTGTGCCAATGCATTCAAGAGTACTTCCCACTCTTTCTTCTATGAGACATAGGTTCTCTTCTATGAGGTTATGTTTGCTTTAGGTTGAGGTCTTTGATCCATTTGAACTTCATTTTTGTGCAGGGTGATAGATATGAATCTGTTTTCATTATCTTACATGTTGGTATTCAGTTACCAACACCACTTGTTAAATATTCTTTCTTGTTTCCATTTAATATTTTTTGCTTCTCTGTCAAAAATAAGGTGTTAGTACACTGTTGATTAAAATCTGGGTCTTCCAGTGGGGCTGATCTATTGGGAGCTCACCAAGGCCAGCTGGACTGTGACTGAAAAAGCATGGGATAAAACTGGATTCTCTGAACATGGCGAACAATGAGGGCTGATGAGAAGCCAAGGACAATGGAACGGGGTTTTGATCCTACTTCATGTTCTGGCTTTGTGGGAGCCTAACCAGTTTGGATGTTCACCTTCCTAGACATGGAGGGAGGGGGAGGACCTTGGACTTTCCACAGGGCAGGGAACCCTGTCTGCTATTTGGACTGGAGAGGGAGGGGGAGAGGAGTGGGGGGGAGGGGGAGAAGGATGGGAGGAGGGGGAGGGAAATGGGAGGCTGGGAGGAGGCAGAAACTTTTTTTTCCTTTTCTCAAAAAAAATGATAGGTATGCATGCAAATCAGCAGTGGTTATATCAAGCTGTGGCTGAGAGTTAGTACAGGGCAAATCTTTTGAAATTAAGCAACAAAGCAGAAGCAGAAGAGGTCGGCTGAGTAACCTACTAGCAGCCAGTAACAATAGTACCACAGGAGAAAGAGCAATTTGACTGGCTGTGACCAGTGGTGGTCTCCTCATGTGACTGTATTTCAGCAGAAGAATCCAAATCAAGAACTGTAAAATATGTCTGAACAACAAATTTCCCTTGGTGTCCCTCCCTAATCTCCTCACAGTTCCGATGCCCTGATTCCACACCAAAGCTTCGGTTTACAATAAAATGATAATTGCCTCATTCAAAAAAAAACTAAAAATAAATAAAATCTGGGTCTTCAATTTTGTTCCATTGTTCCTCCTGTCTATTTTTATGCGAATACCAGGCTCTTTTCAGTACTATATCTCTGTAGTAGAGTCAGGGATTGTGATACCTCCAGAAGGTAGGATTGTTTTGGCTGTCTTGGGTTTTTTGTTTTCCATATGAAACTCAGAACTGTTCTTTCAAGGTCTGTATAGAATTTTGCTGGGATTTTGATGGACATTGCATTGAATCTGTAGACTGCTTTTGGTAAGATTGTCATTTTATTATTTTAATTTTTACCTACCTACACAATAGCATGGGAGATCTTTCCATTTTCTATTGTTTACTTCAATTTCTTTCCTCAAAGATTTAAAGTTCTTGTCATACAGGTCTTACACTTTTTTGACTAGAGTTACTCCAACATATTTTATGCTATTTGTGATTGTTGTGAAGGGTGAGTTTTTCTGATTTCTTTCTCAGCCAATTCATCATTTGTGTAAAGAAGGACTACTGATTTTTTCTTTTTAGTTAATCTTGTATCCTGCTATATTACTAAAAGTGTTTATGAGTTGTAGAGGTTCCTTGGTAGAATTTTTGGGGTCACTTATATAAACTATCATATCATCAGCAAACAGTGAGAGTTTGACTTCTTTTCTAATTTATATCCCCTTGATCTCTTTTGTTGTCTTATTGCTCTAGCTAGGACCTCAAGAACTCTATTGAATATATATGGAGAGAGTGCACAACATTGTCTTATTCCTGATTTCAGTGGAATCACTGGGAATTTCTCTCCATTTAGTTTGATATTGGCTGTTGCTTGCTGTATATTGCCTTTGTTATGTTTAGGTATGTTCCTTGTATTCCTGCTCTCTCCAAGACACTTATAATGAAGGGATGCTGTATTGTGTAGAAAGCTTTTATAAGCATCTAATGAGATGATCATGTGGTTTGTATTTCAGTTTGTTTATATGGTGAATTACATTGACAGATTTTTGTATGTTGAACCATCCCTGCATCTCTGGGATGAAGCTGACTTGATCATAGTAGATGATTTTTCAGATGTGATCTTGGATTCAATTTGCCAATATTTTATTGAGTATCTTTGCATCGATGTTCATGAGTGAGATTGGTCTGTAATTCTCTTTCTTAGTAATGTCTTTCTGTGGTTTGGGTACCAGGGTAATTGTAGCCTCATAAGAAGAGTTTAACAATGGTCCTTCTGTTTCTATTATGTGGAACAATTTGAGGCGTATTGGTATTATTTCTTCTTTGAACATCTTGTAGAATTCTCAGCTGAAACCATCTGGTCCTGGTCTTTTTTTTTTTTTTGGTTGGGAGACTTTTGATGACTGTTTCTATTTCTTCAGCAGTTATCTATTTAACTTGTTTATCTGGTCTTAATTTAATTTTAGTAAGTGATATTTATCCAGAAAGTTGTTCATTTCCTTTAAGTTTTCCAATTTTGTAGAGTATAGGTTTTGAATTATGACCTAATGATTCTCTGTATTTCTTCTATGCCTCTTGTTATGTCCCCCCTTTCATTTATGATTTTGTAAATTTGGATATTTTGGTTAGAATGGATAAAAGTTTGTTTATTTTGTTGATTTTCTCGAAGAACCAACCCTTTGTCTCATTGATTCTTTGTATTGTTTTCTTTGTTTCTAGTTTGTTGATTTTAGCTCTCAATTTGATTATTTCCTGCCACCTAGTTTTCTTGAGTGAGTTTGCGCCATTGTGTTGACCCCTTGATGTGTCATGTGAGCCGTTTTAAATTTCCGCATGTTTCTGGGATTTCTGGAGTTAGTGTTGTTGTTGAATTCTAATATTAAGCCATGATGATCCAAAAAGTTTTCACATGTTCTGTTAATTCACCAGTGTGGGATTTTTCCAGCTTCTTTATGTAAGCATTTAGTGCTATGAACTTTCCTCTTAATACTGCTTTAATTGTCTCATAATTTTGGGTATGTTGTGTGGTCATTTTCTTTGAATTTTAGGAAGTCTTTAATTTCTCCCTTCATATATATTCGTTGACCCATTGATGCGTCATGTGAGCCGTTTTAAATTTCCACGTTTCTGGGATTTCTGGAGTTAGTGTTGTTGTTGAATTCTAATATTAAGCCATGATGATCCGATAAGATATATGGGGTTATTCCAATTATTTCTGTCTGTTGAGGTTTGTTTTGTTTCCTAGTATGTGGTCAATTTTTGAGAAGGTTTCATGAGGTGCTGAGAAAAAAGGTATATTCTTTTATGTTTAGATGGAATGTTCTGTAGATGTCTGTTAAGTCCATTTGAGTCATAACATCTGTTTGTTTTCTTCTTTCTCTGTTGATTTTCTGGTTGACCAACCTTTCCAGTGATGAGAGTGGGATTAGTGTGTAGGGTTTAATGTGTGATTTAAATTTTAGAAGTGTTTCTTTTACATATGAGGGTGCCCTTGTATTTGGGGCATAGATGTGCAGTATCGAGATTTCTTCTTGATGGATTTTTCCTGTGACTAATATGAAATGTCCTTCTTTGTCTCTTTTGATTGATTTTAGTTTGAAGCCTATTTTGTTAGATATTAGGATAGCTACACCAGCTTCTTTTGTAGGTCCATTTGAATTTTTCCCAACCCTTTAATCTGAGACAATGTTTGTCTTTGAGTTTGAGGTGTGTTTTTTGTGTGCAGTAGAAGGATCAATTCTGTTTTTATATCCAATCTGTTAGCCTGTCTTTTCTAGGTGACTTGAGTCCATTTATATTAATGGATATTAATTATCAGTGATTGATAGTTGCTTTTATTTTAGGTTTTCATTGTTGATAATGTTACTGTGTATATTTTTCTTTCTTTGGGATTTGGTGCTATGAGATCAACAATTGTCTGTGCTTGTGTTGATCAAACCAACTTCCTTGGGTTGGAGTTTTCCTTCTAGTACTTTGTGTAGGGCTGGATTTGTGACTAGTTAATGATTAAATCTGGTTATGTCATGGAATATCTTGTTTTGTCCTTCTTTGGTGATTGAAAGTTTTTCTTGGTATAGTACTCTGGGCTGGCATCCATGGTCTCTTAATGTCTGTATAACACTTGACCATGTCAGTATAACACTTGAATGGCTTTCAGTATTTTCATGGGAAAATCAGGTGTAATTCTGATAGGTTTACCTTTATATGTTACTCGGAATTTTTTTTCCTTTGCAGCTCTTAATATTCTTTCTTTATTCTGTATGTTTAGTGTTTTGATTATTATCTGGTGTGAGGACCTTTTTTTATCCAGTTTATTTTATATTCTGTAAGCTTCTTACATCTTCATATGCTTATCTGTCCTATGGTTGGAAAAATTTTCTTCTATGATTTTTTTAAAATATATTTTCTGTGCTTTTGAGTTGAACTTCTCCTTCTTCTATAGCTATTATCCTTAGGTTTGGTTTTTTTCATGGTTTTTTCCATATTTTCTGGATATTTTATGTTAAGCTTTTGTGAGATTTAATGTTTTCTTTGAATGATGAGTCTATTCCTCTATTGTATCTTCCGTGCTTGAGATTCTTTTCTTCATCTCTTGTATTCTCCTGTTTATGCTTGCATTTGTGGTTCCTGATTATTTTCTCATGATTTCTGTTTCTATAATTCTCTCAGCTTTTGCTTCTTTATTGTCTTTATTTCAGTTTTAAAGTCTTGAATGGTTTCTTTCATATGTTTGATTGCTTTTATTGGTTTTCTTTAAAAAATTTGTTGATGATGATTGTTTGTCTTTTCCTTCATTTCTTTGAGGTAATTTTTCATTTCCTCTTTAAGGGCCTCAAAAATTCTCCTAAAGTTATTTTTTTAGGTCATTATCTTCTGCTTCATCTATATTTGGTTGTTCAAGTCTTGCTGTTGTTGGGCCACTAGTTTTTGTTGGTGTCATGTTGCTCTTTGTGGTACTGTATATGTTCTTACCTTGTCTACCCATCCTTTTATCTGATTGGTATAGTTGGGGCTGTCTATGTCTTTGTGTTGCAAGAGGGGCCACTTATTGATCCTGGACACCCAGAAACAAAATAACCACACAGAAATCATATTATTTAAATCACTGTTTGTCCCATTACCTCTAACTTCTTATTGGCTAACTCCTCCATCTTAATTTAACCAAATTCTATTAATCTGTGTTTTGCCTCGTGGCTGTGGCTACTGGGTATAATTTCCAGCTTCTATCTGTGGTGACTCCATGATGTCTCTCTCTCTCTGCTTTCCTTACCCCAGAATTCGATCCATTTTTTTCCATGCCTACCTAAGTTATGTCCTAAACAGTTTCTTTATTCATTAACCAATAAAAGCAATACATAGACAGAAGGACCTCCCACATTATTTTCCCTTTTCTGTTTAAATAAAAAAGGATAGTTTAAATTTTAATATAATAAAACTACATATAACAAAAAAAGACATCAAGTAAGAACTATAGTTACTATATTTATATCTACTTTATCTTTTATCATAACTAAGGAAAACTATAGCTATAACTATAAGTTCTTCAGCTCCATCAAAGTCTCCAGAAGGATATAATATAACCTATGTCAACAGGAAGTTCACTGTAAACAACTTACAAAACTCTAGAATAGACAGAGACATCCTGCTGCCTGGACAGTCAACCAAAATTCTTCTGTACTTTTGAGGCATCTATCTTCATCCTACAGGCCCATAGTCTCCAGCAGATTTTTCCATGAAGCAGGAAATTTCAAAGACTATTTTGACAATATTGGCAATTTGCCAGTCACTTTGTTTTGTATCCTACAGAATGTCTAGTACAGCTTTCATGAAGCAGGAACCCCAAAGAACCATCTCACTTTTAGGTAAGTTCATCAGTCTTTTTTCTGTGGGTCCTGTATATCCAGTTTATACAGCCAGGCAAGAGCAGTTTCTTGCCCAAATGGCTAACAAACTCCATATGGAGCCTCTACTATGCCCATCTTCCATTTGAAGTAGATTGGTGCTGCCAGGAACAGATATGTCTCACTGTCATGAAAAGTCCTAAATTTTAAAAGCATTTAAATACCATATTCTGAAAGTCTCTGAACGATTTGAACAACACCTATCTAACTGAAATATATCTCTATACATTTAGAAAATCTAACATGACTACAAGCTTAACTATTATAGATGAATATCTATTAACTTATGTGTCTTAATTATACATTACACTTTTAAAGAGCTACACAAACACAATACCTTAATCAAGATCAGAAATACATATAACAAAACTGACCTTAAATTTGTATGAATAAACCAAGATCCATACAAATGCAAAGTATCTATCTATAGCATATCCCCCATTAAATGTAAAGAAACATTTACAAACAATATTTGGGAATATGGATAGAGTTCTGTCTAAACTTCTTTCTGCTGTTTATTGGGTGAAGTATTTTCTTTGTGGGAGCATTTACAGCAATCTTTCGGAGGGTCTTGTTCCATCAAACCATACCAGTCTGGAAGCAATCCACAGGTTCTCATCTTCTGTAAAAACAAAAGAAGAACTTCTCTTCCAAAGCAACATATTTATAGACTCAAATTTTGGAATTAAGATACCTTTATGTTGGTTTAAATTATCAATCCATACAATGAAGAGCCATACTCTGTACTTAGCTCCTTCATAGTCAAAAAATTTGAAGAAAACACAATAATATACATAATCCAGACTCTCTGAATTTTCCATCTTTACATGGCTTATTTTTCATTATTCCTTTTAATCATTATTCCTTTTAATCTATGACTATCTGTATTCTGTCTATTTAAAGACTTTACCCTTTTTGAAAGTGTTAGTTTTATATTATGACTCTATATACTCCTTTTCTTATCTTTTTCAAGCCTTCATACATTTATCCAACACTATGACTCATATGGATTTGTTTTTATTGCCTATCTGTAATTCTCTACTGTCCAGGGGGTGCTTTTTGCTTTATGCTTTTAAAATGCTAAGCACTTAATCTAAGCTGTGACATTACTAGGTCAAATATGGTAAATTCAGCATGTCTGACTCTGGCAGCAGCTCCATAGTGTGTCTCCCTCTGCCTTCCTTCTTCCAACATTCAGTCCAGTTTCCACACCCCCCTGCTACCAGTTCTGCCCTATCAAGAGGCCAAGGCAGTTTCTTTATTCATTAACCAATAAAAGCAACACATAGACAGAAGGACCTCCCACATCATCTTTGGTGATCAATATTCTTGGTAACAGTAAATCCAAAGCTAAGATAATTGCTCCTCAAGGTACAGTCAGGGCCATGGTTTCAGCCACCCCACTGGTCACTCTGTTCTTGGAGATTGCAGTGTTCTGGGGTGGTTGCTCTACAATACTGGATGCTGTTCAGCCCTGCTCCCATGGAAATAGCTTGTTTGGGGCTGTTTCTGTTGAGGTTGTTGCCTTGGGCCTGCTCTGGCACAGGTTGCTGTCTCAGGCTTGCTCAGGCAGTGGTCACTGGATCAGGCCTGCTCCAGCGAATGTTGCTGCCTCAGATCTGTTGCCTCAGAGTTCACTGATTCACACCCGGTCTGGCAGAAGTCTCTGGTTTGGCGCCTGCTTCCTCAGCGGTGTCTCCCTTGGACCTGCTCTTGTATAGTTTGCTGCCTCAGGCCTTCTCTTGTGGAGGTTGCCAGCTCAGACCTCTTATTCTGGATATCAATCTTCTGTCTGATGTAGAGCTTGCAATGATTCTCATTTTGTGAGATTTTTCTTCACTCAGTGGATTAGTTCTTTAGCTGTGCAGAAATATTTTGGTTTTTTGGAGGTTCCTCTTATGAATTGTTGGCCTCAATTCTTGGGCAAATAAAGTCCTCTTCAGAAAGTCCTTCCCTACACCTAATGTCCTGTAGGGTACTGTCTTTGTTCTCTTCCTACAGTTACAGTGTTTCATATTAAGATCTTTAATCCATCTTGTGCTAATTTCTGTTCAAAGTGATAGCTATAGGCCTAATTTAACTCTTCAATGTGTGGACACCCTGTTTCCCCAGCACTCTTTGTTGAAGATGCTGTCTTCCCTCCAGTGCATGGTTTTGGCACCTATGTTGAATATTATACAGCTGTAGTTCCATGTGCTTGTGTTTCCATTTCCTGTTTTATCTCAGTCATCTACATCTACATCTGCTTTTGTGTTGGTCCTATAGTATATTATATATCACTATGACTCTGTAATATAGCTCAAGACCTGGAGTGGTAATCCCTCCAGGATTGTCTTTATTGCTCAGGATTGTTTAGGATACCTGGTTCTATACAAATTTTAGGACAGTTTATTCTAGTTTTTTTGAGAATGAGATAGGGATTTTGATTGGGATTGCATTGAACCTGTAACTGGCTTTTGGTCAGATGTCTTTTTCACAATGATTTTTCTATCAATCCATGAGCATGGGCATTTTTTTCAGTTTCTAGTGTCTTTTTATATCTCTTTCTTTGGAGACTTAAAGTTTTCATTGTCGGAGTTTTTCACTGCCTCGATTAAATTTATTTTTAGACATCTGTGGTAGTTTGAGTATAATTGGCCCCCAAAATCTCATAGGGAATGGCACTATTAGGATGTATGGCCTTGTTGGAAAAAGTGAGTCACAATGGGGGTGGGTTTTGAGATTTCCTATGCTCAGGATACCACCCACTGTCTCTGCTGACTTCCTATTATCTGTAAGATGTATCACTCTCAGCTACTTCCAGTACTGCATCTGCCTGCATGCCACCATGCTCCCTGTCATAATGAACCTCTGAAACCAAACTGAGCCACAGTTAAATGTTTTCCTGTGGGAGTTGCCTTGGTTACGGTGTCTCTTCACAGCAATAACAACCTTAACTAAGACAATATTCTTTTCTTTGAAGCGATTGTGAATGGGAATGTATCCATGATCACTTTCTCTATGTTTGTTGATATGTAGAAAAGGTACTACCTTTTGCAAGTTGATTCCATATCCTACCACTTTCCAAAAATTGTTGATTGTTTCTAAAATTGTTTGTAAGAAGCTTTGATATCTCTAAATACAATATAATTTTATTTGCAAATAAACAATTATATTTTAACAAGCAATGTTATGATGGAAATTCTTAAATCACATGAGTGTTGTAAGTTTGTCCATATGTGCATGCAGATGAACATGCACATGTATAAACCCCTGTAGATGCTGAGATGTAGATATTGAGATAAGAAATCTTCCTTAATCACACTCTCCACTTTGTTTATTTCAGACAGGGTCTCTCCCTGAACCTAAAGCTCACAGATTTAGGTAGGCTGGCTGCCCAATAAACTTCAAGGATCTACCAGCTGCTGTCCTCTTCCACAATGGTGGGATTATAGGAATGTGCCACTGTGCCCAGATTTTTACATGGATTCTGGGGACCTGAACTCAGGTCCTCATGCGTGTACAGCAAGCATCTACTGAATGACATGATGTAGGAGGGTCATCTGTCTATGTGTTACTTTCATTGGTTAATAAAGAAACTGCCTTGGTCTTTTGATAGGCCAGCCCTTAAGTGGGTAGAGAAGACAGAACAGAATGCTGGGAGAAAGAAGCAGACTCAGGCAGATGCCATGCTTCTCCTATCCAAGACGGATGGTGGTTAGACTCATTAGCCACAGTCAAGTGGTGATACACATTAATAGAAATGGGCTAATCAAGATGTGAGAGTTAGTCAGTAAGAGGCTAGAGCTAATGGGCCAGGCAGTGTTTAAATGAATATTTAAACAATTTGTGTGCTGTTGTTTTGGGTGTAAAGCTAGCCATGCCTGCTTGCCTTCTCACCACAATGATACAACTCCCCAACCAACAATTAACATATTTGAGAACACTAGTATTTTTACAGCCCAAGGCAAGAATAAGCAAGCAAGTATGATGACCATATTAATTTGTGATAAACATGGGATAACTGCTTTCTACAATGTACTCTTCAGTTATCAGTATACATAATGATTCATTTATCTGCTTTTACCTAAAATTAATAGATAATTAAAATTTTTCCCATTGAACAGGTTTTTAGAACTTATCTTTGACCACTGAACTAGAGCATAAGAAAGGCCTTAACCAAAAGGACCCACCAGTCAACCAAACAGCATGAAACCCTGCATTACTGATTTCTAAATTTTAATAGGAATTTCTCAGTCTTGTCATAATTTTGAGGTTTACCAGAGTCTCATTTTTACTGTCCATAATACTTCATTGTGTCTTTATTTTGAACTGAGAGTATAGGAAAAATAAGTTTGACCTCCCTTGATTTCCTTCTGATTAAATTCTGGAACATTTGAGAACACTTCAGTGCTGAGGGGAGCCATGTACTGGCTGTGGCAGGCATAGAAGCTCCATCATTGCAACGTGAGATATATGGTTCTTTTTTTCTATATTTCTCATATCTTTATCTAGGACACCAGTGGTACATACTGTAAGGACTTAGTCTGTATCACAGACTGAACCTGACACAGAAGTGCCAGGGTTAAGACAAACCAGCATACTCAGCCACATTACTCACATCCATGATTTCAAATCAACATTTGACCTGTGAAGTAGGAAGCACTTTAGACTTTCCAACCAGCTAGTGGATAGAACTTATGTTCCTTGTAACCATGCTCACCCTCTGCATGAAAGATAGGAATTTCTTTCTCTGTCCATTGATATTGTCTTTCTTTCTGTTTTTGGAAATAATAACCCAAGCCCTTTGTTATAAAATTATTAAATTAGTTACTGTCAGTTTTTATAAATTATATTTATTTGAATTACTATTGTTGTCCAGAAATGGATTACAGAGATGGAAGAAAATTTCTTCCAAATTCCAATTTGTCTGTATATTCCTGTTTTCTTTATCTGCATCTTTCTTTATCTTCTTTGTGTGTGTGTGTGTGTGTGTGTGTGTGTGTGTGTCCTGTATTCTCTTGTCTGTGTCTTCTGGCTTTCCTTTGGTGTCATCCTGTTCCCCTCCACTGGGAGTTTTCTCATGTGTCATTGCAGAATGACACATCATAAACTCAAGAATGCTGTGAACATGCTTTCTAGAACTCTTTCAGTTCCAGCCAGCTCAGAGCTGGAAGCAACCAGAGACCAAAATAGAACTCAGAAGAAGGATCCACTCATAACCAGATCTGCTAATTCATGTTACTGAGTGTTTTCAGAGCCCAATATAATATGAGTTTTAAGACATCCTCAATGCTCTTCAGCATTATAATGAAAACCAGTTTTTACAACAGACATGATTGCACATAGCTTTAATCCTAGCACTTTGCAAGCATGTAGATTTCTGTAAGTGTGAGACCAGCCTGGTCTACATAGCAAGTTTGAGGTACTGGGGCTACACAGTGAAAATCATCCTCAAAATAAAAAAGAATCCATTACTTTGGGCTACTCTGTCAGAATGAAGAAATGTACACAATATAGAAAGAAGGGGCCAATGGACCTATCAGTACCACTCCTCAGTGATTTGGTTTTTCTTTGTTCTAGCTTATTTTACATTTTCCTGACCAATGATAGACAAATCACTCAAACTTGGACAGTTCTCTAGGATTTTATGTTAATACTGACAAACACACACACAAAGAGAGGGGGGAAGGGAGAGAGAGAGAGAGAGAGAGAGAGAGAGAGAGAGAGATATGATCTCTTGCCTTTAGTGACAGAAGTCTAATAGAAGTCTATCTGATTCTTTCTAATCCCACTGTTTTGTAGTGGGCTCCCAGCATGGTAGAGACAGAGTATGTGCATGGAGTTGCAAGAGACCAGTAATAAGAAAAAGCCAAGAATAAATTCTAGATTTCTACTCACTTCCCAGAAGAATGAGCTCCTATTGTTAACACTGGGACACAGACAGGAGTGGGATACATGAAGGTAACACTTTGAGGTGACAATCGGGGGTTCTGTTTTGAATATATGGGTATATTCAAGAGAAGAGGGTCTATCCTTTGAGAAAGATCACACTTTGTGAAGGAGAATTTAGCAAAGGAGACTTTTATGAAGAGGTTTAGAAGGTGGGAAAAGTAAAATGGGAATAGTCATGGAATGAGAAAAGTCTCAGAAAGAGGTGGTGCTCAGCTAAGGCAAAGGATTCTGGAAATTAGAGAAATTTGAGATCAGAGACACATTCATTGGATGTGGCAATATGGAGGTCATTGGTAAAGATAAGAAGGACATTCTAGGTCATGGGCATCAAAGCTAGTTTGTAGAAAGTTTAAAGAAATGGTGGTAGCCACCAGTGTAAATGATATTGTGAGTTCTTGAGGTGTTCATCATTCTGTCCTTTTGACAGAGAGACATTAGATAGTGCCCCCTCTCTCTCTCACACACACACTCACATACATACACATGACATACAAAAGGTTACTTAAAAATTCTTCTGCCACATAGTCATCTACAGAACAAGCCTCACTTGCCAGTTTAACAACCTTCATGTTCTGCCACCATTTGAAATGCATAAACAAATATGCACTAGGCAAGAGTTTCATATGGTCTTGATCCTAGATGTGGAATTAATTTTATGTGTCAACATGACTGGGCAATGGCGCATCAGATGCTTGGCTGTTCCTGTCTGTAAAGATGTTCCTGAGACTTTTCTGTTACCATTGTCCCATCAGACCTAACATTGCAGGTTACCAAGTAAGAATTTCCTGCCATGCCTCCCTGCCCTTAGGTGAAACATATTCTGTTGGCATTGGTTTTGAATTAAAGTTGTACAAGTGGCTCTCCCAGGTGTTGGAGAATTTAGAATAACACCATCAGCACCTCTGGGTCTAGCTCCTCTGTTGTAGGAGGCCACTTGTTTGTTTCCAGACTGCTCTAACTTGAAATAATCACTCAGAAACTATATTATTTAAATCACTATTTGACCAATCACTTAAGGGTATTTCTAGCTAGATCTTATATAGTTGGTTAATCCATTTTTAATCTATGTTTTGCCATGTGGCTGTGGCTCACCAGCAAGGTTCCTGCCTGTTTGTCTCTGATGGTAGCTGCATGGCTACTATTTGATTCCACCTACTCTCTCTCTCTCTCTCTCTCTCTCTCTCTCTCTCTCTCTATATATA
>NW_026067958.1:10875959-10888343 GCF_014885135.2 Alexandromys fortis | reverse complement strand
ACACACACACACACACACACACACACACACACACACACACACACAGTTTAGCCACATTTTCTTTTGGCTTGCAGTATGCCACAGCTCCCTTAAGAGGGGTCTTCCTTATTCAGGAGTATCAGAAACAAACAAACAAATAAGCAAACAAAAAACCCACACTATTTCAAACCAGTGACTTTCCTGGGTTGTGCTGCTAGCACAAACTATGGATTTTTCAGGAGACCAGACATTTAAATGTGGTTCATGAACAATGTATTATAAACTGCTTAATAGAGTGACATAGACTGCTGCATACTTGGAACTGGGACAGTGTACATGGCTTTGAGAGGCAGTGAACATGCTTCCACCATGTTAGACTGGGCAGAGTTAAAAGACAAAGCAGCAATGGCTTAGCATTTTAAGAAGCACTCCTGGACAGAATAGAATTTCAAATTACACAACAGGACAGATTCAGACATAAAAGACATCTAAATGAGACACGGTGTGCCAAAAAAAAAAATGTACATAGGCTTGGGAAAGAGAAAAAAAAGAGTAAGAGACAGTAAATGTAACATAAAAGAGTACAGACAGTCATAGATTAAAGGAGTAAAGATAACAAAATATTAAACTTATAGAAAAACTAACAGAGTAAGAAAAATAAGTCATGTAAAGTTAGAATATACACACAGTCTAGATTATTCATATCATTGTGCTTTCTTTAAATTATTTGGCTATGAAGGGGCTAAGTACAGAGAGACATTTCATTGTATGGGCTGCTAAGCTAAACCAACATATACTTTTAAAGATATCATGACTTCAAAATTTGGATCTTGGGTTTTGTTGCCTTGGAAAAGAGAATCTGCCTTTGATTCCACAGAAGATGAGAACCTATGGATTTATGCCAGGCTAATGTGGTTTGATGGACCAAGACCCTCTGAAAGGTCACCATGAACACCCTCCAAAATTACTTTGCCCAACAAAATGCAGGAAACAGTTTGGAGAATACTATGCCCAAATTCCCAAATATTGTTTATAAATGTTTATTTACATTTAAAAGGATATATATATATGCTATAGAGATTTACATTGGTATGGATCTTGATTAATTGATACAAATTTAAGGTGAATTCTGTTATATGTATATTTCTGCTCTTGATGAAGGTATTGTGTTTGTGCAGCTCATTTAAAAATGTAATATATAATTAATAAATATAGGTTAATAGATAATCATCAATAATAGTCAAGCTTTAGACATGTTAATTAGAGTTTCTAGATGTACAGAGATACATTTCAGATGGATAGTTATTCTTCAATCCTTTCAAAGACTACATAATATGGCATTTAAAATGTTTTAATAACTTAGGACTGCAAAAGTCTCTGGATTTGGTCTACTTCCTTGGAGTTTCCAGGTTTGAGTGCACCCAGACCCACAGAGGACCTCACTCAGGCCTACTCCCTCAGAAAGGTCCTAGACTTATGCTAGGACCTGAAGAGTTTTCAGGTGCCTGCCTATTCTCTTTGATGCCCCAGACCAATTCCCAGATCCACAGATGTCCTGGCTCAGGACTGCTCTCTCTGAGGTCCCAGACTCAGACCTGGACCTTCAGAGATCTCTGGTTCCTGCCTCTTCCCTCAGAGGTCCCAGATTAATTCCCAGACCCACAGAAGTTCTGGTTCAGGCCTAGTTCCTTGGAGGTCTTAGACTCACGCCCAGATCCACAGGCCTCCTGGCTTAGGTCTACTCCTTTGAATGTCCCAGATTCACATCCAGACACTCAGTGGTCTCTGGCTCTGGCTCACTCACTTAGCAGTTGCTCCCCTTTACCTGTTCTGGTAGATTTTGCTGTCTCAGGTCTGCTCTGGCCCAGGTCACTTGCTTAGTCCTCTCTTTGGAAATTTTATACATGTATACAATCTACCATCTAGTTTCATTCCATCCACCCTAACCCCCTTCCCCACTTGCTCAGAATCTCTGAAAGTTTTGTGGAAGAATCCTACTGAGGCCTCATTGCTCAATATATGTAGATACCATAACCCTTACTTGTTTCCTGTATAGTAAAGATTCTATGAATTGTCATTACACAAAACACTGTAGTGCTCACCTATGATTAGTTCATCTTTTGTTAACTTTATAAATTTTAGATTAATAAGACTTTATTTTAAAGATGTCTATCTTCACTGCAGCTTGACTGCAGGTGCCATAGGCTTGTGGTGTTCACAGTGGTTAGAACAGTCAGTTAGACTGGACCAGAAAGCCACTCGAATGTTCATCTCTGTCTTGGTGGATCACAAATCACCAGAGCAGATTTCAGAAGAGCTCAATAGTTCTCATGGACACTGTGACCCTCAGAATAATTAACTCCATTAAAAACACAAACAAGAAAATACTGATTCTCATAAAATTTCCAGCATAACAAAAGGAACTTTAGTCTTGTTTTGATCACACTGCCCCAGCTTGCAGCTGGCTGCCAAGCCTTCCCACCATAACTCAATTTTTGCCCTCTGGAATTGTAAACCAAAATAACCTTTTTCTACCTTAAGCTGTCTTGGTCATGGTGTTTTATCATAGTGACAACATCGTTAATTCGGGTATGTGTCTTGACTTTATAAAAACACAATATCATATCAGTAGACCACAGTAATAACTGCATCTTTGTTCTCAAGAAAGGGCCCATACTGAAGAAAGAGCCTATACATACAGTTCACAGATTTTTCAATTGCTATGCCTTATTCTGTGGAGCCTTCTTTTTATACTAAATTATCTGGATCTGGAGAGAGAAAAAGAGTGGTTCAGGGTATTGCAGCTTTTATAGAGCCAGTGAAGGCATGGAATATGAATGGGGTTCTAATAAATGCACCTGAATCAGAATGGTATGTTGATCCACTGGAACCATTAAGTGTTCTGTGTTCCACAACACTTCCCATTCTACAAGAATGCCATGGGTGTTTTTATTGAGAATAATAATGAAGATGCACATTCTTCATATTTAGTTATATAGAGAGACACATATATGTATATATATTTACATTGATGTGAAGAGGTGAGCTAAGCAGTTGCAGAAAGATGACTGATGATAGTGTCCATTACTGCATACGTTTAACCCAGACAGATGTGTAAAACCAGAAAAAGAATGATGTTAATTATATAATTAAGAGTTCATGTTCCCAAAAAAAAGCCCTTACTTCAGAATTGGGATAACCTATGAGGTGCCTAATATGCTTAGACACTCCATAGAAACTAAATCAACATACTAAGACATTGAAGAGAAAATGCATTTTTAGACATAAGAGGACACATCTGTATTTGGGGTCTGATGATTGTCTTGAATAATTTTCAAAGTGTTTTGTCTTGGTAACATATCTGGTGTGCCCTCTTCCCCATAGCTTTCATATCCATGTATACTTAAGGGAGAATTTATTCTGTATGTTCCTCATTCAATTTTATTTGACTCATCCCAGCATCACTTTGTGAAAGCAATTTGAATGCCAAGAATCTTGTGTGTTTCCTGACAAACTCTGAAAGACTTTATCCCACCCCCAGGAGCTAAGAAAATCAGTATTTTTTTCACCTAAAATTCTGAGAAATTTTAAAAGAAATGTGTTTATAATTATGTTAGTATTTATTTACAACTTGGGATGATAAGTGTCCAAAATGCCATTTAGTGTAAATGAAGTAGCACTAAATTTTGATGTTTTCTGATGGCCTAACTGTCCCCAAAGATAGGGATTTTGAAATGAGGTCATTGCTGGAATTAAACTCTCAGGAGTACTCTTCATGGTCTCCCACCAATTAAACATGTGAGTATAAGGATGTCCAGTCTGCTCCTTACAGGATCGACAAGTTTTTGGACATTTGTCCCATTCTCCAGTTAAGTGCCTCCTCACTATTCATCAGGGTGGCTTCTGCCACGCATTGATTATTGAACTGGGTGGGCACTTAACTGGAATGGTGTCTTTCAGAGTCTCTTACGGGCAGTCTGAAGTAAGAAATGGGTGATAAAAGGAGAGAAGAAGCAGGAGGGAGAGAAAGAAAGATAAAAGGAAGGGTTTGTTTTATCTGTTTATGTAATTCCAAAAGTGGACATTGATGTCACTGTGTGCATGACAGAGAGAAGTCAATACATCAAATACAGAATAAATCAAAATGCAATGGGTGTAGTGAAAGTGAATGTTTCTGACTCATTAATGTAGTACATTATAGAAGCTGAGAAATTCATTGTGCAGTGTTACATTTGGATGAAATCACAAAAGATGTTATTTTCTCTTCAGGAAATGGAGACTAATGTAGTAGTGCTTTCTCATCGAGACTGTCAGCCTCAAATAGAGGCTTATCAAATAGAGGATTCCCCTCTGTATGCTGGGAATACCATTGGTTAATAAAGAAACTGTCTTGGGCCTAAACAGGGAATAGAGAGAGGCAGGGGAAACTAAACTGAATGCTGGGAAAAAGGAAGCAGATCCTCCATGTAGCCCTGCGGGAAACAGACAGACAGAATTTTACCTGGTAAACCACTGCCACATGACAATGCACAGATTAATGGAGATGGGTTAAATTAATATGTAAGAACTATCCAGACATTCCTCAACCCCTAATCTTTTTGGTCATTCTGAAGGGGCTTCTACCCCGGCTACTGCCTTTCTCTTCCTATCCCATCCCAGCTTGTTCCCTTCTTTGGGACCATAAGACCCCCCCAGCTCAGCCTGTTTTGGGGGCGGGCTGGTGGTGAGTGCAACCAAGCAGGAGCTCCTTTGTTTCACTAAGCCTACAGGCAGCAAGCCAGGCCTTTTGTCTGCAAGTTCCCTGACCAGCAAGGGGCCCTGATCCTGTGCCAGAAGATCCATTCAAGGAGTGAGTGTGTTCCTGACCCGTGACAAGAGCCCAGAAAGGGAGCACAGACATTCCCCAACCCCCTAAACTTCCTGGTCATTCTGCAGGGGCTTCTTTACCTAGCTACTGCCTCTCTCTTCCTATCGCATCCCAGCTTGCATCCAGGCACCCCTTCCCTTCTTCGGGGTCATAAGATCCCCCAGGTCAGCCTATTTTGGGGCTGGTGAGTGCAACCGGGCAGGAATTCCTTTGTTTCACTAAGTGTGCAGGCAGCAAGCGAGGCCTTTTGTCTGCAAGGTCACCAGCCAGCAAGGGGCACTGATCCTGTACCAGATGATCCAGCGGAGAGCATTTGAAAGAACAGATGGGCAGGTGCCAATGCAAGAATTCCTCCAACAATCTGAAAAAACAACAGGATAACCCAAGAACCCAGGGAACATACAACAGGAAGACTTGAACACCCTAATCCAGAAGAAGTAGAAAAAAATGACATTATGAAAATGATAGAGTCCCTTAAACAGGATGTGAAAAACTCCCTTAAAGAAATGGATGAGAAGAATAAAAAAATGATTGAAGAAATGAGTAAATCCATAAAAGATACCCTAGGTAATCAAGGAAAAATAATCAAACAGATAAAGGAAACAGTTCAAGACTTGAAAACTGAAATGAAAGCAATGAAGAAAACACAAACTGAGGGCTGGCTGGATATAAAAAAAATCTAGGTAAATGAACAGAGATGACAGAGACAAGCATAACCAACAGAATACAAGAGATAGAAGAAAGAATCTCAGATGCTGAAGATACCATAGAGAAAATAAATGCACTGATCAAAGAAAACAGAAAATCCAACAAATTCTCATCACAAAACATGCAGGAAATCTGGGACAAAATAAAAAGACCAAACCTAAGAATAATAGGGGTAGAAGAAGAAGAAGAATTACAGCTCAAAGGCCCAGAAAATATATTCAACAAAATTATAGAAGAAAACCTTCCCAAACTAAAGAAAGATAGTCCTATGAAGGCTCAAGAAGCATACAGAACACCAAATAGACTGGATCAAAAAAAATCCCCTCACCATATAATAATCAAAATACAAAACATACTGAATAAAGAAAGGATATTAAGAGCTGCAAAGAAAATGGTCAAGTAACTTATAAAGGTAAACCTATCAGACTTACACCTGACTTCTCTAAGGAAACCATGAAAGCCAGAAGTTCCTGGATAGATGTGCTGCAGAAACTAAGAGACCATGGATGCAAGCCCAGACAACTATACCCAGCCAAGCTTTCATTCACTATCAATGGAGAAAACAAAATATTCCAGGAAAAAAAAAAACAAATTTAAACAATACATAGCCACAAATCCAGCCTCACAGAAACTAATAGAAGGAAAATTACAAACCAAGAAATCCAACACTGCCCAAAATAACTCAGACATCTAACAACCCTTCACCAGCACAACTCAAAGAAGGGAAACACACAAATTCTACTACCAAAAAAGATAATATTAACCGGATTTAACAACCACTGGTCATTAATATCACCTAATATCAATGGTCTCAATTCACCTATAAAAAGGCACAGACTGGATGTTAAAGAGGATCCAGCATTCTGCTATTTACAAGAAACACACCTCAACCACAAAGACAGACATCTACTCAGAGTAAAGGGTTGGGAAAAGGTTTTTCAATCAAATGGAACTAAGAAACAAGCAGGTGTGACCATGCTAATTTCTAACAAAATTAACTTCAAACTAAAATCAATTAGAAGAGACGGAGAGGGACATTTAATACTCATAACAGGAAAAATTCATCAGAATGAAGTCTCAATCTGGAATATCTATGCCCCTAATATAAAAGAACCCACTTATGTAAAAGAAATATTAATAGATATCAAGGCAGCCATCAAACCAAACACACTAATAGTAGGAGACTTCAACACTTCTCTCTCACCAATGGACAGGTCAATCAGACAGAAACCTAACAGAGAACTAAGAGAATTAATGGAGGTAATGAATCAAATGAACTTAACAGACATCTATAGAACATTCCACCCAAATAGGAAAGAATATACCTTCTTCTCAACGTCTCATGGAACCTTCATGAAAACTGACCACATGCTCGGTAACAAAGCAAACTTCCACAGATACAAAAAAATTTAGGCACCGCCTGTGTCTTATCAGATCACCATGGAATAAAGTTATAATTTAACAATAATTCTACTCCCAGAAAGTCTACACACTTATGGAAGCTGAATAGCCAACTACTGAACCACACCTGGGTTAGGGAAGAAATAAAGAAAGAAATTAAAGTTTTCCTTGAATTCAACGAAAATAAAGACACAACACACCCAAACCAATGGGACAATATGAAAGCAGTGCTAAGAGGAAAGTTCATAGCCCTAAGTGCCCACATTAAAAAGATGGAGAAAGCGCACATTAGAGACTTAACAGCATACCTGAAAGCTTTAGAAAAAAAAAAGAAACAGACTCACCCAGGAGGAGTAGAGACTGGAAATAATCAAACAGAGAGCTGAAATCAACAAAATAGAAACACAGAAAATAATCCAAAGAATCAATGAAACAAAGAGCTGGTTCATTGAGAAAATCAACAAGATTGACAAACCTTTATCCAAACTAATCAAAAGGCATAGAGAGAACATACAAATTAACAAGATCAGAAATGAAAAGGGGGACATAACAACAGACACTGAGGAAATTCAGAGAATCATTAGGTCTTACTACAAAAGCTGATATGCCACAAAGTTGGAAAATGTAAAAGAAATGGACTTGTTTTTAGATAAGTATCATTTATCAAAATTGAATCAAGACCAGGTGAACAATAGAAGCTGTCATTAAAAACCTCCCAACCAAAAAAAAAAAGCCCAGGACCTGATGAACTTCCAAGAATAGCTGATACCTATACTCCTAAATGTGTTTCACATAATAGAATCAGAAGAGTCATTGCCAAACTCATTTTATGAAGCTATAGTCACCTTGATTCCAAAACCACACAAAGACCCAACCAAGAAAGAGAATTACAGGCCATTTTCACTCATGAACATCGATGAAAAAATTCTCAATAAAATTCTGGCAAACAGAATCCAAGAACACATAAAAAATATCCATTATGATAGAGTCGGCTTTATCCTAGAGATTCAGGGCTGGTTCAACATACAAAAATCTATCAATGTAATCCATCATATAAATAAACTGAAGGAAAATACAATATGATCATTTAATTAGGTGCTGAAAAAGCATTTGACAAAATTCTACACCCCTTTATAATAAAGGTCTTGGAGAGATTAGGGATACAAGGTTCATTCCTAAATATAATAAAAGCAATATACAGTAAGCTGACAGCAAACATTAAATTAAATGTAGAGAAATTCAAAGCCATCCCACTAAAATCAGGAACAAGAAAAGGCTGTCTACTTTCTCCATACCTCTTCAATATAGTGCTTGAAGTTTTAGCAATAGCAATAAGACAAAATAAGGAGATCAAGAAGATTCGAATTGGTAAAGAAAAATTCAAACTTTCATTATTTGCAGATGATATGATAGTGTACATAAGCGACCCCAAAAACTCTACCTGAGAACTCCTACAGCTGATAAACACCTTTAGTAATGTGGCAGGATTCAAGATCAACTCCAAAAAATCAGTTGCCCTCCTATACACAAAGGAAAAAGAAGCAGAGAGGGAAATCAGAGAATCTTCACCTTTCACCATAGCCCCAAATAGCATAAGTATCTCTTGGGGTAACTCTAACCAAGGAAATGAAAGAACTATTTGACAAGAACTTTCAGTCTTTGAAGAAAGAAATTGAAAAGGATACCAGAAAATGAATCTCCCATGTTCTTGGATTGGTAAGATCAACATAGTAAAAATGGCAATTCTACCAAAAGCAATCTATAGATTCAATGCAATCACCATCAAAATCCCAACAAAATTCTTCACAGACCTTGAGAGAACAATAAGCAACTTTATAAGGAAAACAAAAACCCAGGATTGCAGCGGTCAGATTAATAATCACCAAAGATAATAGATATTTGAACAAGTTTAATAACAAAACCAGACTCACGAAACCAAGGTTCCAGCGGAGTAGCCGGCGGAGACAGGAGAGGAAGGGAAGGGGCGCGCAGCCTCTGCCCGCCCAATATATCAGTAAACATACGCCCGAGGGCAGCCCGCCCCCAAGGGGAGGGCTTATCCCTACACAGGATAGCCAAAACAATCCTATACAATAAAGGATCTTCTGGAGGCATTACCATCCCTGACTTCAAACTCTATCACAGAGCTACAGTAATGAAAACAGTGTGGCATTGGCATAAAAAACAGAGATGTTAGCCAATGGAATCAAATCAAAGACCCAGATATTATTCCACAAACCTATGAACACCTGATTTTCGACAAAGGAGTTACAATCATACAATGGAAGAAAGAAAGCATCTTTAACAAATGGTGCTGGCATAACTGGATGTCAACCTGTAGAAGAATGAAAATAGATCCATAGGTATCACCATGCACAAAACTCAAGTCCAAATGGATTAAAGACCTCAATATTAATCTGACCACACTGAAGCTGATAGAAGAAAAAGTCGGAAGTAGTCTACAACACTTCCTATGTAGAACCCCTGTAGCACTGACAATAAGAGCAACAATGAATTAATGGGACCTCCTAAAATTGAGAAGCCTCTGTAAAGCAAAGGACAATGTCATTAAGACAATAAGGCAACCTACTGATTGGGAGAAGATCTTCACCAACCTTGCAACAAACAAAGGTCTGATCTCCAAAATATATAAAGAACTCAAAAAACTAGACTTTAAAATTCTAATTAACTCAATTAAAAAATGGGGCACTGAAATGAACAGAGAATTCTCAACAGAAGAAGTTCAAATGGCCGAAAGACACTTAAGGTCATACTCAACCTCCTTAGCGATCAGGAAAATGCAAATCAAAACAACTTTGAGATACCATCTTACACCTGTCAGAATGGCTAAAATCAAAAACACAAATGATAGCCTTTGCTGGAGAGGATGTGGAGTAACGGGAGCACTCATTCATTGCTGGTTGGAATGCAAACTTGTGCAACCACTTTGGAAATCAGTGTTTCGGTTTCTCAGGAAATTCGGGATCAGCCTACCCCAGGATCCAGCAATACTACTCTTGGCAATGTACCCAAGAGAAGCCCTATCATACTACAAAATATTTGTTCAACTATGTTCATAGCAGCACTATTTGTAATATCCAGAACCTGGAAACAACCTAGATGCCCTTCAATGGAAGAATGGATGAAGAAAGTGTGGAATTTATACACATTAGAGTACTACGCTGCGGTAAAAAAAACGACTTCTCGAATTTTGCATGCAAATGGATGGAAATATAAAACACTATCCTGAGTGAGGTAACCCAGACCCAAAAAGATAAATATGGTATGTATTCATTCATAAGTGGATTCTAGCCATAATTAAAGGACATTGAGCTTATAAATCATGATCCTAGAGAAGCTAGTGAACCCAAAAAAATCATACAGTTATCTTCCTGGATATTGGATGTAGACAGGATTGCCAGGCACAAATTCGGAGATTGTGGGTGGGGGTGAGGTGGGGGTAAGGGGAGATGGGGAGAGATAAGTGAGAAGGGCAGGATGGGGAGAGCTTGGGGAATGGGATGGTTGGGATGGAGGAAGGGTGGATATGGGAGCAGGGAAGTATATATCTTAAGGGAGCCATTTTAGGGTTGGCAAGGGACTTGATTCTAGAGGAGTCCCCAGGTGTTCAAGGAAATGTCCCCAGCTTGTTCTTGGGAAGCTGAGGAGAGGGCACCTGAACTGGCCCTATCCTATCATCTGGCAATGGATGGAGATAGAGACATTGGAGCACTTGACTGAGCTCCCAAGGTCCAAATGAAGAGCAGAAGGAGGGAGGACATGAGAAAGGAAGTCAGGACCGAGAGGAGTGCACTCACCCACTGAGACGGTGGGGCTGATCTAATGGGAGTTTACCAAGGCCAACTGCACTGGGACTGATGGAGCAAGTGATCAAACTGAACTTTCTGAATGTGGCTGACAAGGAGGGCTGACTGAGAAGCCAAAAACAATATCACTGGGTTTTGATTATACTGCATGTACTGGTTTTATGGGAGCCTAGTCTGTTTAAATGCTCACCTTCCTAGACCTGGATGGAGCAGGGAGGACCTTGGACTTCCCATAGGGCAGAGATCCCTGACTGCTCTTTGGACTGGAGAGGGAGGGGGAGGGGAAGGGAGAAGGAGGACAGAAATGGGAGGGGTTGGAAATTTAAAAAAAAATAAAGAAAGAGCTAGTCAATAAGAAGCTAGAGTTAAGGGGCCAAGCAATGTTTTAAATAATATACGAAATCAGGATCCAACATTCTGCTGTTTACAAGAAACACACCTCAAACACAAAGACAGGCACCTACTCAGAGTAAAGGGCTGGGAAAAGGCTTATCAAGCAAATGGACCTAAGAAATGAGCAGGTGTGGCCATACTAATTTCTAACAAATTTGACTTCAAACTTAAAACAATCAGAAGAGACGGAGAGGGACATTTTATACTCATAACAGGATCAATTCATCAAGAGGAAGTCTCAATCCTGAATATCTACGCCCCTAATATAAAAGCACCCACATACGTAAAAGAAACATTACTAAAACTCAAGGCAGCCATCAAACCGCACACACTAATAGTGGGAGACTTCAACACTCCTCTCTCACCAATGGACAGGTCAATCAGACAGAAACCTAACAGAGAACTAAGAGAATTAATGGAGGTAATGAATCAATTGGACTTGACAGACATCTATAGAATATTCCACCCAAATCGGAAAGAATATACCTTCTTCTCTGCAGCTCATGGAACCTTCTCGAAAATTGACCACATACTCGGTAACAAAGCAAACTTCCACAGGTACAAAAACATATTAGTAACCACCTGTATCTTATCAGATCACCATGGATTAAAGTTAGAATTCAACAACAACCCTACCCCCAGAAAGCCTACAAACTCATGGAAACTGAACAGTCAACTACTGAACCACACCTGGATCAAGGAAGAAATAAAGAAAGAAATTAAAGTCTTCCTTGAATTCAATGAAAATAAAGAAACAACCTACTCAAACTTATGGGACACTATGAAAGCAGTCCTGAGAGGAAAGTTCATAGCACTAAGTGCCCACTTAAAGAAAACAGAGAAGGCACACATTGGAGACTTAACAGCCCATCTGAAAGCTCTAGAAAAAAAAGAAGCAGACTCACCTAGGAGGAGTAGAAGACTGGAAATAATCAAACTGAGGGCTGAAATCAACAAAATAGAAACACAGAAAACAATCCAAAGAATCAATGAAACAAAAAGCTGGTTCCTGGAGAAAATCAACAAGATTGATAAACCTCTATCCAAACTAATAAAACGCCAGAGAGTGAATATGCAAATTAATAAGATCAGAAATGAAAAGGGGGACATAACCACAGACACAGAGGAAATTCAAAGAATCATTAGATCTTACTACAAAGGCCTGTATGGCACAAAACTGGAAAATGTAAAAGAAATGGACACGTTTTT
>NW_026067958.1:10855390-10872290 GCF_014885135.2 Alexandromys fortis | reverse complement strand
AGAGGGGGGAGGGGGAGAAGAGTGGGGGAGGGGGAGGGAAATGGGAGGCTGGGAGGAGGCGGAAACTTTTTTTCCCATTCTCAATAAAAAAAAAAAAAGAAGCACAAACATACTCTGTTCCAAAACGGTGGGCTCTTGGGTCCAGCTGGCTTTAAATATAGTGCACACACCTTTCTGGCAATTCTTTTCACATGGTTCTAGCTCTCTGCCTGGCAAAGTAATGGCTTACTTTAGGTATATAAACAAAAGAGTCGACCAAAGTCTTATTTGGAAGTATTTTTAAACCCACTCTTCCTAAAGAGGAAAAGCAAGATGGATGAACATTGATCATGTCTGTCCTACCATCAAAGACATGTGACCAGGCCATTCTGCTGTCCTTTGAGATCAGTTGCAGGGGAATGGCCTAGAAGATGGCTTGCAAATTCGGACTTCTGAATGGGACTTTGTGCTAGTTTCTTATTGCTGCAAGTTACTCAGGAGTGGGTGCTGTCCTCACTACCTCAACTCTGGTAACCAATTGGCCCATGCTGCCACTGAGTAATTTGCAGCATGCTGCCCACAAACCTCATTCAAGTGCTAAGCCTCTGGAAAGATCCAGAGTTAGTGTTGCCTGAACCAGGAAGTTACCATTTCTTATTCTGAGTTAGTAAACCTTTTCTTAAAGGAGCTGCGGAGCCCTTGCTTGCCATCAGCAAACAGAGCCCGTCTGAAAAGAAAAATGCTGGCTACCAAGAACCTGCACTAAACTCTGTTTTGTTGTGTCTAGAATTCTTTTCCAAGCTCCCTCAGGTTTTATGTGGATGTAGTTGCCTATGTTGTGGCTCCAATCTGTAGGTGGAGGCTGCTTATTCATTTCCCAGCTGCTTAGACCTGAAATAATCACACAGAAACTCAATTATTTAAACACTGCTTAGTCTATTAGGTGTATTGCTAGCTAGCTCTTATATCTTAAATTAACCCATTTCTGTTATTTTATATATTACCACATGGCTCGTGGTTTACTGGTAAGGTTCTGGCTGGAAGCTCATGTCTTTCTCCTTTAGCAGCTACATGGCATCTCCCTGACTCTACCTACTTTCTCTATATATCTCTTTCAGCCTGGTTATATTTTACCCTGTTAGAGGCCAACAAAGTTTCTTTCATAACCAATGATAATAAAATACATTCATAGCATACAGAGGAGAATCCCACATCAAGTAGGTGGAGAAGTGGATGGATGGATGGAGAGGTGGATTGGTGAATAGGTGGAGAAGTAAATGGATTGATGGGTGGATGGATGGATGGGTGGATGATGTGTGGGTGGAGAGGTAGGGTGATGGGTGGTTGGGTATATCCCCCAAATAGTCTTTGTTTTCTTTGCCGACACTAGAAAAATGCTGCTTTGCATGTAATGTGTTTAGACTCTGGTCTGCTAGATACTCCTAAAAGTTTCTTAGCATTTCAAAACTCAAGAGAACCAAACAGTTAAAGGCAAAGCAGAAAGTGATTAGACATGGAGTGAAGGTCACATTTACCCATTCCCGAATAATTGTTCCAGAAGTAACAGATGTTATGTAACTCATTTTAGAATTTAAAATTGGCCCCAAAAAACTGAAAGAACAAAAGCCCATTTTCCAGGAAACAGACCTTCTCCTTGCATGTTCATATGTGTGTACATGCATCTGCTTGTGTGCATGTCAAAACCTCATCTGCACATATGACAGAAGATTCTGAGGCATATAGAATTTTATCCCATGCTTTTGTAGGAACAGAATGTTCCTTCTGTGCAAAAAACTAAAAAATTCCAAGCAAACCTGGAAAAATCTGTTTTTGTCTGAAACGTCTTAGAACACTTTCTCAAGGATTTATGATGTCTGAGAAATTTTATACTTTGGGACACTTAAAGCCAAGATGGACAAAAGTTGGGAGTAGTTGGGAAAAATTCTACCTCTCTATGCCATTCTACCCCCAAATTTGTTATTTAATATGGGTCTAGGAAAATATGTTTTTAAAAAAAAAAAAACCGAATTACAGCAAGGTTGCCAGCCATGGTGATGTGTCCCAACATGGAGAAGGTGCAGGCAGGAAGATCACAGTGCTGTATAACAAGAGTTTGTCTCAGAAACAAAAAAGGAGAGAGAGAGAGAGAGAGAGAGAGAGAGAGAGAGAGAGAGAGAGAGAGAGAAGAATTTGCAGCAAGGTGGTTGTACAGAAGAAAAAAAATAACCTATAATGAAGCCACATATTCAGTCCAGGGACAGTAGGAAGAGAAACACATCGAGAGAAGTAGCCCTACATGACAACAGAAAACTTGATGTTTTGGAGAAAGGTTCTAGGTTCAAGTGAGCCCAGACCTCCAGCTATGGTTCCTACTCTCCCTTAGTCCCCGTCTCCTGCCTTAAGATGGAATGATAACAATACACATTTTATTACAGTTGCCATGACAATTGAAAAAAGAAACAAAAGCAGTGCACACAAGTGCTTTAGCATGGAATGTCTCTTTAGATAGCACACAGAGTACCATGGGTCTCAGTTTATATAGGCCTGACAGGCCTAGCTTGGGCCCGTGTGTCAGAAAACTTATTTGAGCAGTGCATGTCATTTAAAATATTTCTAGTAAGCCGGATATGCTCACGCCTTTGATCCCATCACTCAGGAGGCAGAGGCAGACACATTAAGGCCAGCTTAACCTACATGGCGAGTTCCAGGCCAGGCAGGGCAAAACAGCAAAATAAATATTGTTCAGGAGCCACATTGAAACATGAACAAATGAAATTAGCTTAAAAGAATGTACTTTATTTCATTCAGTGTATCTAGAAAACTATCACCTCAGTAGATAATAAGCATGAATAACTAGCTTAGCAAAACATTTTTGTTTGTTTCTTCCATGCTGGAGCTCGGCCCCTTAAGTGTTCAGTCCATCTCAATTCAGATAGGTCACTTTTCATACAAAATCAAGGCCACCTGTGGTCAGTTACTAACGGATTGGACAATGCAGATCTCACATCTAGGCCTGCATTCTTCAGACATCCCGCAATGCACACACTTCTTTTTGGCAATCAGTCACACAGAGTTCAGATGCAAACACCTCTACACCCAACACCATTCTCATCTAACAACGGAAAATGCTGACATGAGGGTGAGGCATCTTCTTGTTTCTGTTCCTGGTCTGTATACACCATCTGTGGAGAATGCCTTTGCTTCGTCTCAGCCTCAGGGAACCTGTTTCCATTTAATAGCATAGGAGTGTGTTATTGCGTTACTCGGGAATTCTTCAAGGAGTCAGAGACAGAATTACGCTACACAGAACCAAGAGAAAATGTTTTTCCACTGGCTTCCCCGAGTTTAGATTAACTTGTCTGGGAGATTACAGAAAATGCGGATGTTTCTTTCTCCATTAAAGGTGGGTGGGTGGATAAATGGATAATAAACACATTCATGCATGAGTGGGTTGTTTGCTGACTACGTGACTTATTTTAAAATAGTTTTTTTGAGAAATTACAGGAAAAGTCACCCCCCATTCTCCCACCCCCCTCCTTTGTGTTCCATTTCTTTCTCATCAATGTTGGTAGGAACCAGTAGGTGGCAGTCTGATGCTTCAGATTGTACATTCAGCCATTGGACCTGGGGGGAACAGTTGTCAGCCCTCCACTTATAAGAAGGGTCAGTGTTTAAGAGCGTTTTTCACATGTTGTTTAAGGGACTCAGCCACTGCCACATGGTGATACACAGATTAATGGAGATGAGTTAAATTTATATGTAAGAGTTAGCCAACCAGAAGCTAGATAGAGCTAAGGGGAATAGCAGTGATTTAATTAATATAGTTTCTATGTGATTGTTTTGGTTCTGGTAAGCTGGGACAAACAAGCAGTTCCTTACTACAGTTGCAGGGAGAGGGGAGGATATGGGGGTTTTGGTAGGTGAGCAGGGTTACAAAATGTGAAATTCCCAAAGAATCAATAAAGAAATTATATTAAATTAAAAAAAAGAAGGGTCAGTGTTTGGTTTGCTTGGAGTTTATAATTACAGAAGCACAGCACCATTAATGAAGTGTAAAGAAAACTCTACCTGCACTCGCTTAAAATCTTTGCTTCTTATTTTCACTTAAATTTTTTTGAACTGCTTTTGGAATTGTTCTTCTATTTCACATTTGATTTATTTGTGTGTAAGGGGGTGTGTATGTGCCACCACAGGGACAGGAGATGAGAGGATAATCAGCAGGAGCTCGTTTTCTCGTTCCTTCGTATGCATTCTAGGATTGTTGCTCACACTTACTTTGGTTTGTTTGTTTAGTTAGTTAGTATCCACATGGGTGCATATGCTACAGCCCAAGTGTTGAGGACAGAGAACCTCTTGTGATAGTCAATTCTGTCTGTGCACAATGTGAGCTCAGGGGAAGAAATTCAGATCCTCAGGACTGCTGGCAAATGCCTTTGCCTGCTGCTGCCTCTCACCAGCCCTCACATTTGCTCCTCCTGCTCTGGAGATTACCCACTTAATTTGAATAGCTAATCCACATGCATAGAGAATGGTATGTTTCCCCAGTTAGTAGCTTCCCCATCTTGTTAGCTTTCTGACAAACCGAAGGAGTGTTTCAAAAAAACACTTTGAAAACTCTGAAACTTGGCTGAACCATATTATCCTCAAGGCAAGGTGCATTTTAAGCAGTGCACCTACCCATGGTTTCTTCACAACTGCACTGAGATTAGTGTGGGTGAGAGACCTGCAGCCCCAGAAGGTGGTGTGGATGGACCCCAGCAGGTAGTATGGATGAGAAACCTGCCCACCCATGTAGACAAAGTTTTGTTGAAACGTGCTGCCTTATTTTAACTAAATAGAATAATTAGGCAGCATCTAGAATACTGCCTGATTATATTGGTTCATTATTTTGGTTAATGGACAGGCAGATAAGTTACATATGGTTCCTTAGAAAATTTCAAATAGAACTTAGAAAAACTAGGTGGAAATTAGTAAACACTATTCCTAGAAAGGTAGAGCAATGAGGGCTCCTGATCTGTATTCTTATTATATCACTAGTGAATTTCTAACTCAAGCCTTCTGTGAATTGATCATCTGCCCAGTCGCTTGCTTGTTTGATTTTGGTGAACAGCAAGTGTTTCTTCTGTAAAAGTCAATATGCAAGGCATGATGAGCAGAGGAAGATGAAGAAGGAAAGCTTTTCTCAAATTCAATGAAGAAGGCTTAATTGTCGTAGCCCACATCTTAAAAGATAAAAAATGCCTGCTCTGTGATGGTTAGGGCAAATAAAGTATAGCAAACATTTTGAAATTATTCATCCACTAAAGGGAGGGGAGTCTGAAAGCAGCCACTATGTGGCTTGAAAATATTGAGCTAAGTGAAATCAGCTACTTGAATGACTTATTTCTCTGTGACGGTTAAGGTTTAATTGGGAATGTTTACAGAAGAGTTTCAGGATGAGGTCAATGTTGAGTCAGTGGACTCAGTGCAGTAAGCATTTCTGCCCAATGTGGAAGGACCTCACCTGTCCACTGAGAGCCTAAACAGAGAGAAGACAGAGGAAGAAGAACTATGGCAATCTTGCTTTCTGCCTGTGTGAGCTGGAACTTCAGTCTTCTGTGCTTGAACTGGGACATACTCTAAACCATCCTCTCCCTTCTCAGCTTCTAGAGTCTTTCTGGGTCTGGGTTACCTCACTCAAAATGATGTTTTCTAGCTCCATCCATTTGCTTGCAAATTTCAAGATGTCATTATTTTTTTGTGCTGTGTAGCATTCCATTGTGTAAATGTATGACATTTTCATTATCTATTCTTCAGTCAAGGGGCATTTAGATTGTTTCCACGTTCTGACTATGACAAACAATCCTGCTATGAATATAGTTGAACACATGTTCTTGTGGCACAATTGAACATTATTTGGGTATCCAAAAGTTGTATTAATAGGTCTTGAGTAAGGTTGCTACCTAATTTTCTGAGAAATCACCATACTGATATCCAAAGTGGCTTTGCCAGCATGCACGCCCACTAGAAATGGAGGAGTGTTCCCTTTGTCCCACATCCTCTCCAGCATAAGTTGTCATCAGTGTTTTTTATCTTGGTCATTCTTACAGGTATGAGATGGAATCTCAGAGTTGTTTTGATTGGCATTTCTCTGATGACTAAGGATGTTGAGCATTTCCTTAAGTGTCTTTCAGGCATTTTAGATCTATACTTCATTTTTTTTTATTGGAATATTCTTGTTTTGATGACCAATTTCTTGAGTTCTTTGTATATTTTGGAGATCAGTCCTCTGTCTGATGTGGGGTTGGTAAAGATCTTTTCTCATTCTGTAGGCTGCTGTTTTGTCTTGTTGACTGTGTCCTTTGCTTTACAGAGTTTTTCAGTTTCAGGAGGTCCCATTTACTAATTGTTTCTTTCAATGTCTGTGCTACTGGGGTTCTATTTAGGAAGTGGTCTCCTACACCAATGCATTCAAATGTACTTCCCACTTTCTCTTCTATGAGGTTCTGTAGGAGGAGGGGACCACTTGCTTTTGCCTGCCACCTGGCTAGCTTACACACAAAATAATCATACAGAAACTGTATTAATTAAATCGCTACTTGGCTCATTAGCTCTAGTTTCTTAATGGCTAACTCTTATATTAATTTAACCCATTTCTATTCATCTGTATATTGTCACATGGCAGAGGCTTACTGGCAAAGATTTGGCATGTCTGATTCTGGCAGCTCCATGGTGTCTCTCTGACTCTGCCTTCTTCCTCCTAGCATTCGATTTCATCTTCTCTGCCTACCTAAGTTCTGCCAAGGCCAAGGCAGTTTCTTTATTCATTAACCAACAAAAGCAACATACAGACAAAAGGACCTCCTACAACAGTTCCCCTTTTCTGTTTAAACAAAAAGGAAGGCTTTAACATAATAAAATTACATATAACAAAGCAGATATCAAGCAAGAATTACAGTTACAATATTTATATCTACTTTATTCTTTATCCTAACTAAGAAAAACTATAACTATAAATTCTTAAACTCAATCAAAGATTCCAGGAGGATGTAATAGTACCTAAGTAAACAATAAGTTCATTGTAAGCAACTTTAAAAATTCTACAATTGACAGAGACATCTCACTACCTGGACAGTCACCCAAAGTTTTTCTGTACTGTTAGGGCATCCATCTTCAGCCTACAGGCCCATAGTATCAAGCAGACTTTTCTATGAAGCAGGAAATTTCAAAGACAGTTCAGTGACTTTCTTCTGCATCCTGCAGAATGTCTGGAAGACTCGTTGATGAAGCTGGAACCCCGAAGGATCATGTCACCATTAAGCAAGTTAAGCAGTCATTTCTCTGTGGGTCCTGCATGTCCATTTCAGCAGTCCAGGCAATAGCAGTTTGTTGCCCAAATGGCTAACCAACTCCATAAGGAGTCTCTTTGATGCCTATCCTCCTGAAGTAACTTGGAGCTGCCAGGAGCTGATGTGTCTCATTGTCATGAAAAGTCATACATTCTTAAAACATTTAAATGAAGGTCTCTGAAAGATTTGAAGAATACCTAACTGAAATGTATCTCTGTACATCTAGAAAATCTAACCAACATTTTTTCTTTCTCTTTTATGAATAATAAAAGGGTTATTTATTTAAGGGGAAACTTACAAATCCCTGTCCTAGATAACAGTCCTCTGTACAAACAGAAACAGAGTCTAGCAGCTGGAAGTTGGAACCAGAAACAAGAGAGGGCAAACACATATTTACAGTTGCTTTTACAGTATAAGAGACCACGCCCAAGTGGGCTGGTATTTTAAAGGCTATTGGCTGAAAGAGCAGAATGTGCTCTACAGCACATCCCCCATTTGTTTAAATAAGAGAGTTCCAAACCAATACAAAATTATATACACTAGGAACAGATATCAAATATAATTAGAATTACAGCCAACATAAACAATATTAAGCAAGAAACATATGATAAATGTTTTAATAAACATTCTATCCTATGGAGTTTAAGACTTGAATAAGAAATGGCTTGGCTGGGTCATAAGAGTACAGTAACTACGACTATCTAACCGTCAACCCCATCGAAGGCTTAAGAAGGGAGATAATATTACTTAAGCAAACAAAAAGTACAATCAAGTAGCTTCCAAAGTGATCAATATATGATGGAGCCAATTAGTTACCTGAGCAATCACCCAAAGTGTCATTTTGCAACATTAAAGCAACCAACTTTGGCTAAGGCCTAGCATAACTGACAGATCATTTTCCAAGGCAGGAAATTTTTCAAAACCATCTTACCCTGTCTTGGCAAGATTTGACAGTCCTGCTTATCCATTTCCAGAATCCATGTACCTTGTCAGTAGTTGAGGCATAGGCAGTTCCTTGCCCAAAAGCCAGTTTTGCAAAGAAGAAAACAAACTTCAAGTGGAGTATCTTCAGTGCTCAGCATTCTCTCAGGAATAGATTGGTGCTGTTAGAAGGTGCTGACATGTCTCATGTCAACAGTACCCAAAGTTATTAACATGCCATTTTCTACAGATTCTTGAAGTGGTTGAAGATTACCTATCTAGACAGAATACAATCTCTATGTATCTAAAGAACCTATTGATCTGACTGTATGTACAACAAACATGAACAATTATTGACCTATAATAATTAATACCTGTATAACTTAAAAACTAAAGCTTCATGTCAGAATATTAAATAATCTGTAAACAAATGTGCAACAAATGAGGAGACAATGACCTCAAAATGTAAACAATCTATGAGTAATATATAATGCAATATGACAGTATATCCTAAAAGTTGTATCAATATACAAATGTCCTAAACAGAGGTAAAAACATGCATTTATACAATCTGACAAAATAGCTTTGTGTAGGTATACAAATTATGTAAAAAAATAACAAATATAACTTGAACTTTTATCAATATACAAATGTATATACCAATGTAATGTAAATTATCCATAAGTAATAGCTCACAAGTATTCACTCTATTACCCACTATTATTATCTCCCCCTTTTAAACAAACATAGTTGTTACCCCAACCCTCTATCTAATACAAATAATAATCAATAACCCCTAAACAGTGTTCCCAACCCTAAGGACAACTTGGGGATGGGGACATCATCCTATAGAATTGCTTCCCTCTATCATGGGGTAATGTTCTCTTAGTGGGATTCTGTGAATATTAAATGGTGGTTAAGTTCCAAAATCACTGTCTAGTATAGTTGCAAACAATTTCTGAGAAGTCAATAGTTTTTTGTTGTTGTTGTTCTTATTGGAGTTCTGGCCAGAATGTCATGAGAAAGTGCACCATTTCAGCAGCTGGTACCCCCCTTCAGAAAAAAAAATGGTCTTAAAGTAAGTAGTGTTGTCAGCATCACGATGTCATCTCAACTAGGTTGAATTGTTGCTGTGGGGCCCCATCTTCTTCCTGGAAACTTCAAAGATTACTGCAGGAAAAGGATCTGTAGGAAAATCTGTTGTTCATCATGGAAAATTTAAACATCATTCATACAAACATACATTCAATGAAGAATACAAGATAGACAAAATAGGCATGGAGAAAGTAAAATTTTTCCTAAAGTCTTCCTTCTGTCCCATACCAAATGGCTCCTGATATGAGACAGAAACTCTGAATGTCCCTTTAAACAACAAGCTTGGATTTAGAAAAGGACTCAGACATTGTCCAACTACAAAACCAGCTGAATATATTAATGTGTGTGTGTGTGTAAATGTAAGTGTAACCAGTACCTGGATTAATAGACCATATTCTATTTTCTAGATGCTCCTTAGTGGATAGTTATTTTTCCTCTGTCAGCATTCAAACATCTAGGGTCTCTTTAACCAACAAAAGCAATACACAGACAAAAGGACCTTTCACATGAAGTTTCAGGGTGGCTGGCTTTATGTTGAGGTCTGTGATCCATTTGGACTTGAGTTTTGTGCATAGTGATAGATATGGATCTACTTTCATTTCTTCTGCATGTTGATATCCAGTTATGCCAGCACCATTTGTTAAATATGCTTTCTTTTTTCCATTATATAATTTTTGCTTTTTTTTTCTAAATCTGGCATTCTTAGGTTTGTGGATTAATATCTCGGTCTTTGATTCAGTTCCATTGGTCCTCCTGTCTGATTTTATGCCAGTGTCAGGCTGTGTTCAGTACTGTAGCTCTGTAGTAGAGTTTGAAGTCAGGGATTGTGATGCCTTCAGAAGTTTCATTATTATATAGGATTGTTTTGGCTATCCTGGTGGTTTGCTTTTCCATATGAAATTCAGAACTATTCTTTCGAGGTCTGTGAAAACTTTTGCTGGGATTTTGATGGGCATTGCATTGAATCTGTAGATTTCTTTGTTAAGATTGCCATTTTTACTATGTTAATGCTACCTACCTACCCAAGAGCATAGGAGACCTTTCCACTTTCTGCTGTCTCCTTCAATTTCTTTCTTCAAAGATTTAAAGTTCATGTCATACAGGTTGGTTTTCCACTTTTTTGGTTAGAGTTACTTCAAGATATTTTATGCTACTTGTAGCTACTGTGAAGGGTTATGTCTTTCTAATTTCTTTCTCAGCCTATTTATCATCTGTGTAAAGGAGGGCTACTGACTTTTTGAGTTAATCTTGAATCCTGCTACACTTACTGAAAATGTTCATGAGTTGTAGAAGTTCCTTGGTAGAATTTTCGGGTCTCTTATGTAAATTATCAGCAAATAGTGAGAGTTTGACTTCCTTTCTGATTTGTATTCCCTTGATCTGCTTTTGTTGCTTTATTGTTCTATCTAGAACCTCAAGAACTATATTGCATAGATATGGAAAGAGTGGACAAGCTTGCTTTAATCCTGATTTCAGTGGGATTGCTGTGAGTTTCTTTCCATTTGATGTTATGGAGCTGTTGGTTTGCTCCATATTGCCTTTGTTATGTTTACATATGTTCCTTGTATTCCTGCTCTCTCCAAGACCATGAAGGAATGGTCTAATTTGTAGAAAGCATTTTTAGCATCTAATGAGATGATTATGTAGTTTTATTTTTCAGCTTGTTTATATGGTAGATTATGTTGACCAATTTTTGTATATTGAACCAACTTAATCATGGTGGATGATGGTTCTGATGTGTTCTTGGATTCAATTTGCCAATATTTTGAGTATTTTTGCATCAATGTTTATGAGTGAGATTGTCTGTAATTCTATTTTTTAGTAAGGTCTTTATGTGGTCAGGGTAATTGTAGCCTCATAAAAAGAGTTTAGTAATGTTTCTTCTGTTTCTATTGTGTGGAATAATTTGAAGAGTATTAGTATCAGTTCTTCTTTGAAAGTCTTGTAGAATTCTGAGCTGAAACCATCTGCTCCTGGTCTTTTTTTGGTTGAGAGACTTTTGATGACTGTTTCTATTTTTTTAGCATCTCTTTAATTTGCTTATCTGGTATTGATTTAATTTTGGTAAGTGATATTTATCCAGAAAGTTGTCCATTTCCTTTAACTTTTCCAATTTTGTGGAGTAAAAGTTTTCAAAATATGACCTGATGATTCTCTTTATTTCCTCTGTGTCTGTTGTTATGTTCCCCTTTACATTTCTAATTTTGTTAATTTGGATATTCTCTTTCTGCCTTTTGATTAGTTTTGATAAAGGTTTGTCTATTTTATTGACTTTCTTGAAGAACCAACTCTCTGTCTCATTGATTCTTTGTATTTTTGTTTGTTTGATTGATTGATTGATTGATTAAATTTGTTAATTTCAGCTTTCAACTTGATTTCTTACCATCTTGTTCTGCTGGGAGAGTTAGCTTTTGTTTGTTCTAAAATTTTCAATGTTCTGTTAATTCACTAGTGTGGGATTTTTCCAGCTTCTTTATGTAGACATTTAGTGTTATGAACTTTCCTCTTAACATTGCTTTCATGTGTCTCATAAATTTGGGTATGTTGTGTAGTTATTTTCATTGAATTTTAGTAAGTGTTTAATTTCTCCCTTTATTTCTTCCTTGACCCATTGATGCTTCAGGTGAGCATTAAACAATGTGCTTGTTTGGAGTTAGTGTTGTTGTTGAATTCTAATTTTAAGCTATGGTGATCCAATAAAATATATGGGGTTATTCCAATATTTTCTTTTTAGGTTTGTTTTGTTTCCTAGTATGTAGTCCATTTTGAGACGGTTCCATGAAGTGCTGAGAAGAAGGTATATTCTTTTATGTTTGGATGGAATGTTCTATAGATGTCTTTTAAGTCCACTTGAGTCATAACATCTGTTTCCTTCTTTCTCTGTTGATTTTCTGTCTGTCATACCTGTCCATTGGTGAGAGTGGGATTTTGAAGTCTCCCACTTTTAATGTGTGGGGTTTAATGTGTGATTTAAATTTTAGAAGTGTTTCTTTTATATATATGAGGCTGCCCTTGTTTTCGGGGTATAGATATTCAATATTGAAAATTTCTCTTTAATGGATTTTTCCTGTGACTAATAGGAAATGTCCTTCTTTGTCTCCTTTGATTGATTTTAGTTTGAAGCCTAGGTATTGGTTAAATCTGGTTCTGTCATTGAATATCTTGTTTGATATAAGGATAGTTACACCAGCTTGTTTCTTTGGTCTATTTGATAGGATTTTTCCCCCCAACCCTTTAATCTGAGGCAATGTTTGTCTTTGAGGTTGAGGTGTGTTTTTTATATGCAGCAGAAGGATGGATTCTGTTTTTATATCCAATCTATTAGCCTGTCTTTTCTAGGTGACCTGAGTTCATTTATATTAAGGGATATTAATGACTAGTGATTGCTAGTTGTTGTTATTTTAGTTTTCATTGTTGATGATGTTATTGCGTATATGGGGGGGGATTGGAGCTATGAGATCATCAATTGTCTGTGTTTTTGTTGATGGAACCAACTTCCTTGGGTTGGAGTTTCCTTCTGGTACTTTGTGTAGGGCTGGGTTTGTGGCTAGGTATTGGTTAAATCTGGTTCTGTCATTGAATATCTTGTTTTGTCCTTTTATAATGATTGAAATGTTTTTTGGGGTATAGTATTCTGGGCTGGCATCCATGATCTCTCAATGTCTGCATAACACATGACCATGACCTTCTGGCTTTCGTTGTTTCCATGGAAAAGTCAGGTGTAATTCTAATAGGTATACCTTTATCTGTTACACTGCCTTTTTCCTTTGCAGTTATTAATATTCTTAATATTCTTTCTTTATTCTGTATGTTTAGTGTTTTGATTATTATGTGGCAAGGGGATCTTTCCTTGATCCAGTTTATTTGGTGTTCTGATAGCTTCTTGTATCTTCATATGCCTATCTGTCTTTAGGTTGGGAAAGTTTTCTTCTATGATTTTGTTAAATATATTTTCTGTACTTTTGAGTTGAACTTTTTTTCCTTCTATCCCTATTATTCTTAGGTTTAGTCTTTTCATGGTGTACAATATTTCCTAGATACTTTGTGTTAAGCTTTTGTTAGATTTAATGTTTTCTTTGAATGATGAGTCTATTTCCTTTATTGTATCTTCCACCCTTGAGATTTTCTCTTTCATCTCTTGTATTCTGCTGTTTATGCTTGCATTTGTGGTTCCTGATCATTTTTTCATGATTTCTACTTCTATAATTCTCTCAGCCTGTGTTTCTTTATTGTCTCTATTTCAGTTTTCAAGTCTTGAATGGTTTCTTTCATATGTTTGATTTCTTGTTCTTGGTTTCCTTTAAGGAATCTGTGGATATCTTCCAATTTTTTGTTTGTCTTTTTCTTCATTTCTTTGAGGTAATTTTTCATTTCCTCTTTAAGGGCATCAAAAGTTCTCCTAAAGTTATTTTTGAGGTCTTTTCTTCTGCTTCATCTATATTTGGTTGTTTGAGTCTTGCTGTTGTAGGGTTGCTAGTGTTTACTGCTGTCATGTTGCTCTTTGTGGTGTTGTGTGTGTTCTTACCTTGTCTACCCATCTTTTTTATCTGATTGGTGTAGTTGGGGCTGTCTCTGACTGTGGTAGTCAATCTTCTAGGCAACAGTGTGTCTAAGGCTCAGATGGTTGCTCCTTGTGGTGCAGTCAGGGTCATGGTTCCAGTCATCCCGTTGCTTAATTCACATTCCTGAAGATCACATCTCACTCCTGGGGTTTACTCTGCTCCTGTGGAATTTCCTGTCTCAGGCCTGCTCTAGCCTAGGTCTCTGTGTTGGTCCTGCTTCTATATATGTTCCTGGTTTGAGTCTACTTCTGTGAAGGTCCATGGCTTGGGCTTGGTACTGCAAAGATCTCTGGCTGTGGTCCACTCCCTTGGAGGTCTCAAACTCAAGTGTGTAGGACCCACAGAGGTACAGGCTCAGGCATACTCCCTCAGTGGTCCCAGACTCATGTTGAGACCCGGAGAAGTCAAGCATCATCTTTTAATTAAATTATTTGTTTTTTTTTTTTATGTCAAGTTTCTTGAGTTTTTTGTGTATTTTAAAGATAAGTTTTTGTCTGATGTGGGGTTGGTGAAGATCTTTTCCCAATTTTTTAGGCTGCTGTTTTGTCTTATTGACCATGTCCTTTGCCTTAAAGAAGCTTCTCAGTTTCAGGAGGTCCCATTTATTAATTGTTTCTCTCAGTGTCTGTGCTACTAGGGTTATGTTTAGGAAGTAGAGTCCTGTGCCAATGTGTTCAAGTGTACTACCCACTTCTTTTATGAGGTTCAGTGTTTACTACCATTTTTAAAATGCAACAAAAACCAAGGCTCTGAAAAGATGGTTCAGCAGTTGGTAGCACCTGTTGTTCTTCAGAGGACCTGATTTCCATTCGCAGCACCCACTTGTAGACTCACAGCCATGAGTAGCCCCAGTTCCTGGGGACAGAGTGCTTTTTTTTAACCTCTATGGACACCAGGCACACACATGGAGCACATACACACAGACAAAACACTCACACAAATCTCTCTCTCTCTCTCTTTCAAAATATAAGAAGTAATGTCTTAAGTGTTCAATAGAGTGTTCTGAACAAAAGAAATGATGTCACCAAAGGCTTAGGCCAAAAAAAAAAAAAAAAAAGTACAAGGAACTGTGAGATCACAGAAATTACCCCAGGTCCCTTATGTAAAATTTTAGTAACCTAAGGCTGACAGGGAAAAGGGCAGGCCTGGAAAGCCAGTATGAAGTGGGAATCCAGGGCCAGCATAAAAAGATAAGTACTTCAAGTCACTCTATCCTTGGGTCAGAAGGTTTTTGGGCAGGAGTCGGGGAGTTCAAGAGGGTGCATTTTCATGAACAGGGCTGTAAAATGCACTGCTAGTGTAGTGTGCTGCAGCAGTGAGGGGCTGCAGAGAGTCAGGGCAGAGCTGCAGACCAAAGAATCCTTTCTGATAGGAACAGAAATGGGGGAGTTGAGTAGAGAAACAGCAAAACAAGCCCCCAAATGAGGCCACCTCTAGCCTAGAAGAGAGCCTGGCAGTGCTAACTGAGCCTCCTTCCAGATTGGGTGGCTGTTAGGGTTGACAGCTTCTAAGGGCTGGTGGGCAATGCTCAGGAGTCAAGCACGCTGCCCATGCTAGTGGACTTGTACCACCAATAAGATTGAATGCCTGCAATGTGCTAAATAGACAAGAGAGAGTTGAAGACTTTTGTGTCAGCTGACCATGGGCCAGGGGTACCTATAGCTTTGCAGTTTGCTTAGAAAGTGCATGGATTCTTGAGTCAGACAGTCTGGACTTAGATCTCACTCAGGTCAGCTGCTTCCTCTCTCTCTCTGAGACTCTGAGAACTCTCCTAAATTCAACTGTATCTCAAGTTTCGGTCTGTGTAAAAATGTGACCATGACATTAACAAAACCTATTGAGTTAATTCAATGAGGACTAAAAATGACTGTCCTATGTATAACCATTTTTGAACCAGATAATAAGTCAATGTGTGAAAGATAATTTGGGATTCTTTTTCTTTCTTTTTTCTCTTTCTTTCTTTCTTTCTTTCTTTCTTTCTTTCTTTCTTTCTTTCTTTCTTTCTGTCTTCTCTCTCTCTCCCTTCCTTCTTTCCTTCCTTCTTTCCTCTCTTCATCCTTTTTTTGGCATGGATCTATAGGGTATGTCCATATGCATGTGGGCACACATGTGTGGGTTCCCATGTTCATATGTACATGTATGTGGAAGACAGAGGTTGATGAAAGGTGACTTTTTTTGGATTGCTACATTTTATTTGTTGAGACAGGGTCTCTTGCTGAACCCAGGACTTGCCAGTTCTGCTAGTCTAGATAGCCAGTTTGCTTTGGAGATCTTTCTACCACTTCCCTCCACTTGACTTACAAGCAGGCTGCCACACCAGCCCAGTAGTTAGGTGGGACTGATTTCCAATCATCATACTTACACAACGAACTCATTACTCCTGAGCCACCTCTCCAGCCTCTGCTTTTTCTTCATTAGTCTTATAATCTGAAAATGCATTTATTACATATAAATGTGCTATGTGTATGAATATGTTAGTATAATAAACTAATGTATCTTGGACTGACCTTGTACTACCAAAACCTCAGTGTTGTGAGAACAGGGACTTTGGTGTTCAGCTGGCATTGTGTGCATACCTATAGTCCCAGAGCTTGGAAGGCTGATGTATGAAGATTATAAGTTAGAGACCAGTATGAGCTACATAGTGAAGAACCTGTTGGTGGTGGGGATGAGGAAGGCAGGAATAATTATTTAAAAATTATTAACTGAGGGATACAAGGGTCATACCTAAATATAATAAAAGCTATTTACAGCAAACCGACAGCTAACATCAAACTAAATGGAGAGAAACTCAAAGCCATCCCACTAAAGTCAGGAACAGGACAAGGCTGTCCACTCTCTCCATACCTCTTCAATAGAGTGCTTGAAGTTTTAGCAATAGCAATAAGACAACATAAGGGGATCAAGGGGATTCGAATTGGAAAGGAAGAAGTTAAACTTTCATTATTTGCAGATGATATGATAGTGTACATAAGCGACCCCAAAAACTCCACCAAAGAACTCCTACAGCTGATA
>NW_026067958.1:10847571-10852900 GCF_014885135.2 Alexandromys fortis | reverse complement strand
AGGGAGGAGGGGGGAAAAGGGAGACGGGGAGGGAAATGGGAGGCGGGGAGGAGGCGGAAATCTTTTTTTTTTTCAATAAAAAAATTATATTAAAAAAAATTATTAACTGCATTAACTGGTGGGGATTGGTTCAGAATTGAGGCCATGTTCCACAAGACAAGCAGAGTAGGTAAAAAGGGAAGGGAAAGGAAGAGAAGGGGAGAAAACACAAAGGAAGGGGAGGGAAGGGAAAGGGAGAGTGGTGACCTAGAGAGAGTGCTGTGCTGGAAGGTGGAGTATGACCAGGGGAAGAGGTGGATGAAAGCAGGAGGAAGCAAAGGTTAGGAGTTCAGGCTACAGAAACATCAACAGGACTGATTTGGATCCAGGCCAGGAAAACACATTCTCAGTCCATCTATTCCAGTTTTTCGCCTCTGCTATTGATTTTTAGAAAAGTACATTTGTCTAGGTTAGAGTAAATTAAATTAAAAAAAAACTATCTGTAAAAGTCTCATATGTTTATTCCACTGCCTTATTTTCCTCACCGTTTATCTATCACTTGTATTATTTTTGATTAAAATTTCAGGGGTTGTTCTATATGAGATTTTTCTTATTAAATAAATCCCACTTGGATGTACTAATTCATTTAAATTAGTCCAAGAGCTGGGCATGGTGGCTTATATCTGTTATCCCAGCACTCAGGACTAAGGCAGGACTAATTCACTGTAAATTCAAGGTCAGCCTAGGTTATGTAGTGAGTTCTAGGACAGTCTGGATTACAGGGTGTGATATGGTCACCAAAGAATGTTGTTGTTTGTTGTTGTTGATGATGATAAAATAAATAATGTCCTGTTTTCTGGCTAGTAAATTGCTTACTTATAAATTATTTTCTGTCTTATGATATATTTTGATATTTTATTATTTCTTTTCTTCTTTCACAATGTTCTGGGTGCTTAATAATTAAACAAAAATATAACATCAAGGCTTCCTAGAGCCTTGATAGACAGAGGGCAAAGAAGAGGGCCCTAGCTTCCACTCTGCTTCATTTTGTAATTTAAACACAGCCTTCTTTGATTCACTCTGGTCCTTTCTCTCTCCTCATTCATGTGCATTGCCAGACTGCACTTTGGTCTGAGAGATGGTTTTCCCACCTGTGATATGCAGGCTAAAACTTCACAGTGACAGAATCAGGGTCACTGAAACTGTGTGACCTGGGTCCCCATCCAGGTCTCACCTCCTAGCTGAATGAGCCTTATCAGGTCATTTGGCCCAAGCCTAAGTCACACCACCTACTCAATGTGGCAAGTGACATCCTCTGCTTTAAAGAGCAGTGGGACTTCGTGTTGCTATGGTCAGAGAGCCCGCCAGAAACAATTCCAGAGAAGAAGGGTTCATTTTGGCTTGTGTTTGCAGGGGGTGGAGTCATCCCAACAGGGAGGGCTTGGTGGCCTGGTTCAGTTTGTGGTGGAGGGGTGGAGACTGTTCACAACGTGGCAGACCAAGAAGCTGAGAGTAGCAAGAACTCTGGGCCAGGCTATAACCTTCAGTGGCCTTCACCTAATGGTCTTCTCCCCCAAAGTCCATCTCTCAGGGGTCCTCAGATGCCTAAGTATTCTCACCTGCTACGAACAAGTCTGTAAGGGACAATACAGAACCAGACCTTACTAGAATGTTCACTAATTGGACTTGTTATACGTTTTGAAGGACATTTGCCCATAGCTTTTGAACCTTACCCACATTGTGGCTTAAGTACTATTTTTAGTTTATGATAAGGACAACGTAGACATGAAGGTATTACATTGAATATCTGTGAAAACTTGATTTCCTCAAGCTCTGCCATATGCTTTCTTTAAGAATAAGCTACTCTTAGCAAAAATTTAGAATCCATGAGTGTTTGCTTAGACTACACAAACACCACTTACCCCTGCTGTTTTCCCACTAGAATCTTTACATATATGGATTAATGGGTTACTCTTCCCATTCTGATTTTGTATTTTCTAAATAAATTCTTAGATTAGAAGGCCTTTAGGAAATGAGGAATAAATCTCTAAGGCTAGAAGGAGAGTGTTTAAGCACTTTCTCATTCTGTCCTGTGGAACATGGAGTAACACCAACCAGAGATGCTCATGTCTAGTCCCTGAATTTGCAATGTCACCTTCCAGAGATATCCATGTCCTAATCCCTGAGTTTGCCATGTCACCTCCCAGAGTTGTCCACGTTTAATCCCTGAAGTTTTCCATGTCACCTTACATATAAAACAGTCTTTACAAATGTAAATAAATTTAGGCCTTGGGATGGAGATATTATTTTTTTTCTGAAAGTTTCATTAGCCATGAGCTGAAGCAAACCTTTTTTCTTTGTAAGTTTATTACCTTAGATATTTTGTTAGAGTGATGGAAAGCTGGATCACTCATGTTTATCAAGGTAAAAGTTTACACCATTATCATTTCCAGATGAAACTCCATTTCTATTCAATTCTCCCACTTGAATGTTTGGGGAAAAGTCACTCTTAGTCTTTTCCTAAGCACCTGAATAATATTCCCTTTGCCATAATTTCTGTGTTTCCAAATTCTCTGCAAAATTCCCCTTTAGTCAGGTCTTATCCTTTCAGACATTACCCCATTTCTTTTATAAAGTTGGAGTCATTCTAACACTTTGGATTTGGGTTCTTACATTAAGAGCATGCTTGAGGGGCTGGAGATGGTTCTGTGTTAAGGAGCACTTGCTACTCTTCAGAGGATCAATGTTCTGTTCTCAGTATCTACATCTGGAAGCTCACAATCACCTCTAACATCCCACTCCAAGGGCTATTATGTCCTCTGATGGCCTCTGCAGGCAACGCTCTCACATTCACATGCCCACACACAGCCACCCCACACACACACCTAAAAGTAAAATGCACCTTTGAAAAGACAAGATCATGTCTGAGTAGATGAATTATCCAATTTTCCAATTTTCTTCACTGAAAGCAGTTTCTTCTTTCAAGTGACCTTGATTTTAACTCTACCCATTAACTTTCCTGATTTTAAGAATCTTTTATGGTGGGAAATGCTAGGACAACCCTTTCTCACTGAGACTCTTGGCGTACACTTTCTTCTGCCAGTTACTGCTTGCAAGCTATAGCCTTTGATGATTACCACATTCATGTCTCATATGGTCTAAGCCTCCCCTTGGCATGGCAATACTTGACAAAACAAAAGAGAGCAGGGTGGCCTTTCCATCCACGCTGAGGTATCTGACCATTCAAACAAAATAACTTGGCCTCATTGTAGGAAGCTTGTCAGTTTCAAATGGAAAATAATCAGTTCAAAAGAGGATGGGTGGGATTATGTCTTCCTTTTTTTCATCTTAACCAGAGAAAAGTAAATTTTGGCCAAAAGATGGCTTGGCAAGAACTTTGATTCTTTGAAGTATAACTCCTGTGGACTGCCTGGAAAGGAAAGCCATAAGGACCCTGTACATCTGTCACAGGCCTTGGCAATTGACACTGGCCTGGGGCTTATGTCACCAGAGAGTTTCCACTAAAAATGCCAGCAGAAGTCCTCTGTAATAAGCAAGCACTAGTAGTTAGCTGTGAACTTTTATAAGACTGCATCCTTTTCCTGTTCTCCATAATTCTAGGGTAATGGAAATGAATGAGAAATTTTAGGGGAGAGAAGAGATGGAGATTAGCTAGAATATAGTATGCAGTGCTTGTATGCACATACATACATGCACACACACCATTCATGCACACTTGCTCACCCACATCCACACACAAATGAACAACACTTTCTTTATTCATCTATTGATGGGCATCTAGGCTAGTTCCATATCTTGACTTGTGCATGTTGCCACAATAACTTTGGTATCTCTGTGGCATCATGACTTGCTTTCCTTTCGGTATATTCCTAGGCATATATGGCTGAATCATTTGGTAATTCTGTTTGGTTTCTGAGGAGCCTCTACACTAATATCCAGAGTTTACATCCCCAACAAGTGTGCAAGTGTCTGCCACCATGCCAAGCCCAGCTGCCAACATCTTCCTCAGTGTTTGATTTCATGGTGGTACCCACTTTGGATAGAGTGGGGTAGAACTCAATGTAATTTCCATTTTTCTTATTTCCCTCATGACTAAGGATGTTGAGCACTATTTTTATACATTTATTGGCCATTATGTACTTTTTGAAGAATTGCCTATTTGCTCACTTACTCACTGGGTGATTTTATTTTATAGGATTTAATATTTTTAGTTCTTTCTCTTTTCTTTACTTTTCTTCCTTCCTTCCTTCCTTCCTTTCTTTCTTTCATTTTTTCTTTCTTTCTTTCTGAAACAGTATTTTGTGTAGCCAAGGCTTGCCTCAAACTCTAGACTTTTCTGCCTATGACTCAAAAGTGCTGGGATGACAGGCATACAACTTGGCATCTGACTTGAGTTCTTTATATATTTCTGGTATTGGCCTCTGTTAATGAGTAGTTATTAAATATTTTCTCTCATTCTACGCACTTTCTCACTTGCTTTCTGTTACTGTGCAGAAGTTATCTCACTTCACATGAACCCATTTGTTAATTCCTGATGTTCTTTCCACAGGCATAGGAGGGAATAAGCCATATATAGGGAGAGGCAACAACTTGCTCAGAAAGTCATTGCTTATCCCTATATACTGAGCTGTTTCCCGCTATTCCTCTTGTCATTTCAAAGGTTCATATTCAGAGTTTAGTTTGAGATCTTTGATTTATTCTGAATTCACTTTGTTCAGGAACCTGATCTTTATTTGTGTGCATATGAATATCCAGTTTTCCCAAACTGCCAAATTTGGCAATACCATTTGCCAAAGAGAAAATCTTTATTCTAACATGTTTTTGGCAACTTTGTGTAAAACCAGGCATCTGTTAGTTACATGAGTTGATTTCTGGGTCTTACATTCTAATTCTTTGGTCAACATGTGTGTTTTGTTTTTATGCCAGCACCATGCTATTTTTGTTACTATGGCTCTGTAATGTATTTTGCAATCAGTTACTGTGATAACTCCAGCATTGAGAGATTCATTAATTAAGTTTCAATATGAATTTTAGGACTTAACAAATCTGTAATGAAGGTAACAGGAATTTTGATGGTTATCACATGGGATCTGCTTTTGGTGTTGTAACTATTTTTATGATGTTGACTCTACAGATCACCGAGCACCAGAGGCATTGTTAACATGTGGCACCTGCTTCAACTTCTTTCTTTATTTTTTTTCCATTGGAGAGTTCATTTATATCTTTTGTTAGACTTACTCTTAGGTCTTTTTTTTTTAATTTTATTGAGAATAAGAAAAAAAAAGTTTCCGCCTCCTCCCAGCCTCCCATTTCCCTCCCCCTCCCCCCC
>NW_026067958.1:10830107-10847488 GCF_014885135.2 Alexandromys fortis | reverse complement strand
TCCATGTCTAGGAAGGTGAACATCCAAACTGGCTAGGCTCCCACCAAGCCAGAACATGAAGTAGGATCAAAACCCCTTGCCATTGACCTTGGCTTCTCATCAGTCCTCATTGTTCACCATGATCAGAGAGTCCGGTTTTATCCCATGCTGTTCCCGTCACAGTCCAGCTGGCTTTGGTGAGCTCCCAATAGATCAGCCCCACTGTCTCAGTGGGTGGGTGCACCCCCCGTGGTCCTGACATCCTTGCTCGTGTTTTCCCTCCATCTGCTTCTCATTGGGTCTTAGGTCTTTTATTTACTGTCTTTGAAGCTGTTGTAAACAAAATTGTTTTTATTATTCGGTATTATTTTTAAATTAAGGTGAAGATATATGACAGCTTTGTATTTACAGTTGAATTTGAGCATAATTTACTTAAATTTTCACCAATTTTCATTTTAAAATGTGAAAAAAGCAATTGTTATATCTACAGAGAATCTTTTTGGGCTTCCTTAGGAATGTACATTATATAATAACTGTTAATCTTTAAAACATGGTTAAAGCTATTTAATATATTGTGTAGATTAACTCTAAATTTTATCAATTTTTAGTTTAGAAAAATATATTGTTGTTAGAACGAAATGGTGCAATAACCTACTACTATTGCTTATAAACCTATCCGACATTTTATGTAAATTAATACATTTTTTATAAAATTGAGTGAACATATACTTATAGCAATTATATTTTCTTGAATTATTATTTTTTATTATTGTGTGATGGAATTTTATCTCTTCTGATTAACTTTGGTTTGGGGCCTAATTTCCGAATTCCCATATCAGTGCTTCATGATTTTCAGCTTTCATTACCTTGAGAGATTGACTTTTCTTCTGTGACTTTGTCTCAGTCTTTGCTGGTGAACTGTCTTTCTTAGCGAGGGAATATAGGTTTTTTCATTAAAATCAAGTAAAATTGTCTACTTATTTTACTTGGTGTGTTGAGACCATTTACATAATAATACTGCAAGAGGTTTGCTAGTTCCTGTGATTTTATAGACCTTTTGTTTATGGTTGCATTATTGCCTATTATTGTCCCTTCCTGAAGCCATTAAGGTTTTTTTGTTGTTTCGTTTTGTTTTTAAAGTATTGGATATTAGGCTTTTTTTTTTTTTTACCTTTTTTCTCTCTGTGATCTTTTTCTCAAAACCATTCTCTTTAGCAGATACTTACAACTGAAAATCCTCCTCATAGTGTTAAAGATTTCCTTGAGGCTACTTCTGTCAAATTAATAGAGTTTTATATTTGCAGGACAAACAATTTGGAGAGATATTTTAAAACTCAATAAATAACAGGAGTTGTATGTGGGGATGGACAAGTAAATAAACATTTTCAAATTAAAAAAAGTATTTGTCAAAATAATTGGCAAAACAAACCATGGCCACACTCTCTGGGTTAGAAGTAGTTTATTCATAATGGAGTTGGCTAGTTGTTTTACAAAGAGTATGTATTCTTATTCTTGGTGAGATCAAATTGATTCATGATTTCTTTTAAGAAACCCTTGCCTAATAAGGGTACAGCTCAGTGGCATAGCAGGCACGAAGTCTGGAAATGATCTCCAACACTGCATAGACCAGACACAAGGATACAATGCCTGTAATTATAGCATGCAGGACTTGAAAGCAGGGAGGAGGGAGGGGTCAGAAATTAAGGTCATTCTTCATCACATAGCAAGGTGGATGCATTTTTTGCTACCTGAGCTACCTGACACCTTATCTCAAAAAAATAAAAAAAGTCCTGAGTCTTTGCCTAACCCAAGGTCAGCCTGTTCCTCATGAGTTTTATTTGAATAGTTTTATAGCATATATTAGATCTAAGATGCATTTAAAAGAAATTTCTGCATGATATAAATATACATAAAAGGTTGTTTTTGGTTGTGTGTATCAAATGATTCTTGTCACTTAAAAATGTTCTTTTAAAAACACCAAATTATCTTTACATTTCCCTAAAAATCAATTAGCCTTGTGTATATGGGGATATTGTTGAATTTCATTTGGTTTTAGAGATAGATAGATAGATAGATAGATAGATAGATAGATAGATAGATAGATAGATAGATAGACATATGTACATATATGTATATATGTGTGTGTATGTATGTATATATTCATATCCATGCATATATATATTAGATTCTACAGTTTTTATTTTGAAATTTATTATCACTTTCACTTTCTTCATAACACAGGTGCTAGGATAATTGCTCAATAGTTAAAGTATTTGTCACATGGCATGAGAACTAAGTTTTGGTTCCCAAAACCCATATAAATGCTGGATGGACATAGCAGTCACCGTGCAGTTCCAGTGCTCAGAAGGTGGAGATGGCATCCCTGAAGCGAGCTGGCTAGCCAGACAAAGTGCATTGGCTAGCTCTGGCTTCAGTTGAAGTTCATTATTCCCTCAATGAATAATGGGAAGAAGAATCAAGAAAGACACCTGAAGTCAACCCCAGGTCTCTACACGCACTGGAACACAGGTATACTTATACACCAGACACATTGGCCCTCAGGAACTACATATACACATAGATGCGCATCACACACATGCATAGAAGGAGAAAGAAAAATATTAGACTTCTATAGATATCCTCAATCAAACTATGGGATGGTTATAATGGGAAAATTTGTCTTATTGGGAATTGTTTTTACATCCCAATTAACATATAATATCCAACTACAGAGGGCTCCAAAAAGCTTAGTGGTGTGTGTGTGTAAGAACAAAGTGATCTTTGCAATTCTCAAAGGAATTCTGAAAAGAAAATGCTATATAATATAAAACAGTATTAATAGTAACTGCATATTATTACAGAGAATGATTTTCTTCTATTACTTCATTAAAACTTGAATGACTGAATTTACCATTGAAACTCTTCCATCATAAAAGTCAACAGGTTAAATTTTTCTTAGTCTCCCTATATTTAAAATTTGTGAATCTAGAGAAAATCTCATTTTCCATGGAGTGAGACAGGAAGCAGAGAACAGTGTGGGTCATTTGGGCTGTCAGTCCTCATCAATCTCCTTGTTTGAGACAGGGTCTTTTATTGTTTACTGCTGTGTACAAAGAAGACTCTTTTGTCTCGGCTTACCTCCAGGTTCAGGAACATCCCTGAGGACAAACACTACTGCACCAGCTTTTACAAGGATTCTGGAGATTTGAACTCATGTCATCAAGCTTGCACACGTGTACCAAGCTTCTTCTTTTGAACCACCAGCCAGCTCCCAAATCATGACATGGAGACTTCTAATATTCTAATATTCATAACTAATAAGTTATGAATGCCCAACCTAAGCTAAGGCTCATTTCTGGCTAGCTCTTTTAACTTACATTAGGATGTTTCTCTTTATCTACCTTTTGCTTTTTACTTTTCTTTCCTTCTGTATATCTTTCACTGTTTCTCATGTCTGCTGGCTTGCAGCTCCCTGGCTTCTTTCCCTGGGTGTGTCTCTTCTTCTCTCCTCCCTCTCTCTCTTCTCACTTCTATTTGTTCTTCTGCCCACCAGCCCCACCTATCCCTCTCCTGCCTAGCTATTGGAAATTCAGCTTTTTATTAGACCAATCAGATGCCGTAGGCAGGTAAGGTGAAAGAAATGCAATACATGCTTACATAATTAAGCAAATGTATCATAAACAAAAGTAACACAACTTTACACAGCTAAGGTAATATCCCATAACATAAACAAATGTAACACATATTTAACACATAATTAAACATACATCCTGACATCATTAAACAAATGCAGCACAAACAAGTGTAACACACCTTTATACACTTAAAATGCAGTTACACAATTAAATACTCCACAGTACAAACACATGTAGCACATCTTTGCCTAGTTAAAGTAATATTTCACAACACACAAGTTCTGTACCCACTGAGTCATCTCCTCAGCCCTATAGTAAGAGGACTAAGGATCATCATTGGCAACAGTCATCTAAAGACATATTGCTAATAAATGATGGAGCTGACAAGTGGGCCTGGGATCACTAATCTTAAACTGAGGTTCATGAGGAGAGTCACAGATCAAAGTCCTCTGCTTGAATGGGGAACAGCAACCCAATCCAGCAGCTTGAAAACAAAGAGCGAGCGTGTACTTTTCATCAGCATTTATAGTATAAGAAGTCATGCCCAAGTGGGCTGGTAACTTAAAGGTTACTGACTGAAGGAGTTCCTACAGCATCTCCCATTTTGTTTAAATAAGAGTGTTCTAAGCCTATTACAAAGTTATATACAATAAGAACAAATAACAAGTATAGAAATTAGAATTACAACCAGCATAAACAATTTCAAGCAAGAAACATGTGATAAATGTTTCAATAATTATCCTATCCTAAGGAGTCTAAGTCTTGTATTTATAAATAAAGACATTCAACTTGTTGAAGTCATGGGAGAAAAGTAACTACAACTATCTAGTCTTCAACTCCAATAAGACCTGAGAAGGGAAATATTATTACTTGAGTAAACAAGAAGTGCAATGAAGCAAATTCCAAAATGTGCAATAAATGACAGAGACAACTGGCTACCTAGGCAATCACCCAAAGTTTCATTTGCAATATTGGAGCAACTACCTTTGACTAAGGCCTAGAATAACTGACGGATCATTTTCAGAGGCAGGGAAACTTTCAAAACTGTCTTGCCCTGTCTTATCAAGATTTGACTGTCTTTTTTTTTTTTTTTTATATCCTGCTTGTCCTGTTCAGACACCACACATTTTATCAGTGGTCAAAGCATGGGCAGTTCCTTGCCCAAAGGCCAGTTTTTCCAAGAAGAAAACAAGCTCCAAGTGGAGTGTTTTTGGTGCTCAACATTCTCTAGGATAGATTGATGCTGCCAGTTGTAATCATGTCTCATGTCAACAGAACCTTAAGTTATTTAAATGCCATATTCTACAGCTCTTCAAAGTGGTTGAAGATTACTTATCTATGCAGAATGCAATCTCTATGCATCTGAAGAACCTGATTGATCTAACTTTATGTATGACAAACATGGATAACTATTGACCTATAATTCTTACCTATATAGCTTAAAGATTGAGACTTCATATTAGAATATTAAACAATCTTTAAAAACTGTGCAATCAATGAGGACAATGACCTCAAAATGTAAACAATGTACAAGTATCTTGATCAGAGGTAGAAATGTACAGTATAATATGATAAATATATCTTTAAAATGTATCAAGATACAAAATGTCTTAAGCAGAGGTAGAAGCATGCATGCACACAGTATGACAAAATAACTTTGCCTAGGTGTACAAATGTTGTAGACAGAAATGGGAACATATTCAATATAATTTGAATTTGTATCAACATACAAGAACCTATACCAATGTAAATTACCTATAAATAATAGCTCATAAGTATTCACTCTTACTATTATTATTGGTGTGAATAAGCTCACATTAATCTACCTATTATCGTATTCAATTTTCCTTTTTTTCAAAGAGATCCCTGAGCCTACATAATTTCCACCCAAAACTCCAACCCTATACCAATGATAATCAATCCCTAATTGATGTCCCTAACCCTTAGGACAAACTATGTTGGGAGAGGGAATGTTGTCCTCTAGAATTACTTCCAGCTGTCATGGGGGCAATGTTCTTTCCATGGGATCCTGTGAAACTAAAATGGTGGTTAAATTTCAAGATTACTATCTGGTATAATTGCAAAGAGTCTCTGAGTATTCAGCAGGAATTTTCTGAGGTTCCTATTTGGAGTACTGACCAGAAGGTTGTAAAAAGGTGGACCATTTCAGCTAACCAAGTTGGAACTATCTTGAGCAGCTGGTACACAAAACCAGTCTTATAGTAGCGCTTTCAGCATCATGACATCATATCAACCAGGTGGAGTCATTTTTGTGGGACCCAATCTTCTTCATGGAAACTTCAAAGATTACTGCAGGAAAATTCATTGTTCATAGTAAAAAAAAAACTGTAGTAAGGAGGTCTTCTTGCTTGTCCCAGCCACCCGGCTTGCTTAGCCCCAAAATAACCACACAGAAACTGTATCAATTAAATTACTGCTTGGCCCATTAGCTCTAGCCTTATTGGCTAACTCTCACATCTTGATTTAACCCATTTATATTAATTTGTATATTGCCACATGGCAGTGGCTTACTGGGAAAAATTCAGCATGTCTGACTCTGGCAGTTCCATGGCAGCTCTTTGACTCTGCTTTCTTCCTCCCAGAATTCAGTTCTGTCTTCTCTGCCTACCTAGTTCTGGCCTATCAGGCCAAGGCAGTTTCTTTATTTATTAACCAATACAAGCAACATGTAGAAAGAAAGACCTCCTACACCAAAACTTAAACATTATTTATATAGGCATATATTCAATGAAGGATGTGATAGAGACAAATATAGTTATGGAGAAAAGTAAAATTTTTCCTAAATTCTTTCTTCTTTCTGTCCCATACTAGATGGCTCCTGACATAAGACAGAAACACTGAATTAACAACATACTTGGATATGAATAGAGAAGAATAGAGCCTTTGTCCAACTCCAAAGCCTTTTGATTTTTAAGTGAGTCATGATTAATATTCTAGTAGGCAGCATATGTATATAGTGATTCTTACCCTCAGATGACCTGGCCTCATAAGTCATAATTCTCTTTGCTTGGTGATCCTATCTGGATAATTATCTTTTCCTCTTTAGGCATCTAGATGTCCAGGGTCTCTTGACTTTTTGAAGATGAGTATTTTCCTGCAAAGACAAGAACAGAACCCTTCCCTACCACTTAAGAGATTTCCTTACTATCTATGGTTGTCACCTCTGTGGATGAGTTGTCATTTCTCTTTCTCAAGAGGTTTCTCTTTTTTTTTAAACAAATCTTTATTATTTTTGAGGGTATCCACAACTTTTTTTCTTATGTGGAAACAAGAGTGAAACCCATTCCCTAACGTAGCACATCTGCTGGTTTCCATTATGAGGTCAACACATCCTTGAAATACACTGCTGATTTAATTCAGAAGTGTCTCTCTGTTATTGTTGTTCCTTTCTCATTAGTATTAAGAAAATTCAAGGTTAATAAAGCATTATGTCATCTATCTCTGGAGGTATTTTCCATCCCTTTCTATTTGTTTAACGTATCCATTATAGTTCAATTTGATCTTTCTATAACTGTCTGACATGTAGGATTGTTTGGTATAATAAGCAATAAACTGTTTTATTTTCTTAGAGATATATGCTGGAACATTATCTGTCTATATTTGTGCAGGTATAGCCATGATAGCCATAATTTCTAATAAATGCATGATTTGGAATCATCCTTTTCTGAGCTCAAAGTAGTTGCCCATTGAAAACCTGAATAAGTGTCAATGATGATTTGTACATATTTTAATTTTCCAAAATCTACAAAGTAGAACACATCCATATGCCAGATTTCATTTCTTTGAGTACCCTTTGAGTTATTCCATGTAGGTAGTGGTGTTCAGTTATAGAAAGAGCAAGTAGGATGTCTCTTTATAATTTCCTTAGCTTGTTGCCATGTAAAAGAAAACTCTTTAATCCTTTGCTATTGACATGTTTCTTATGAAATTCTGAGGATTTCAGAACACTTACAATCAATAATTGATCAATTTCTGCATTATCTATGCTGAGGACCTGGCAGACACACATAGGATCTAATGTGTGCTATATATATGGAACAAAGCCTATTCCTGATTATATCTTGAACATGTATGAATAATGAAGTCAATTCTGTATCATCTGGTATAAATTCAGCAGTTTCAATATGCAAGAGAACTCATTCTGCATATTGTGAATCAGTAACTATATTGGGGGGTTGTTTAAAATTTTTTACCACCATGAGAATGTCATATAATTCTGCCTTTTGAACACAATTATAAGGGTTTTGTTCCACCTTACTTAATTCTTCTGATTTGTAAACTGCCTTTCCTGATATATTTGCATCAATATAGAATGTATGGGTCCAGTTATTGGTATGCTGAAAAGGAACTAAGTAGTTCTCTTTATAAGGATAATTCTATGACATTTGGGATAATTGCTACTAATCTCTCAGAAAAAAAAAATAGTGCAAGCTCTTTGCCAAGGTTCATTGTCTTCCAATAATATTTGTTGAAATAAGAATGGCGGGGTTGCGTCCCCAACACCCTGGCCGCTTGGCTAGCTCATGCCCGAAATAACAACACACAAACTGTATTCATTTAAAAACCGCTTGGCCATTTTCTATCTAGCCTCTTCTAGGCTAATTCTCGCACCTGGACTAGCCCATTTCTAATAATGCGTGTAAGCACCCCAAGATGCACTTACCGGGAAGATTCTAGCCTCCGTCCATCCTGGGTCGGAGCTGGCTGGGAGAGCGGAGCATGGTGTCTCTGCTCCAAAGAGCAGAGCTGTCGAGTCTAACCGGGAGAGCTGAGCATGGTGTCTCTGCTCCAGAGAGCAGAGCTGTCGGGTCTCTCTGGGAGCAGAGCAGAGTCTGACCTCACTTCCTCTTCCTCCCAGATTTCTATTCTGTTTATTCCTCCCACCTATGCTTTAACCTATCAGGGCCAGCCAAGCAGTTTCTTTATTGCTCAATGACCTTCCTCCATCAAATATTCTAATTTCATCAGTAGTAAAAGGAACTATAATCTCTGCTGGGTCTATTCCTGCTAGTTGACAAAGTCTCAATTTTCCTTTTATGATTAATTCAGAGACTTTTTCCACATAAATTTTTAGTTTTTTTTTTTGGTTTATGTGGTAAAAAGATTCATTCTAAGATAATATCTACCCTTTGCATTAAAATTCCTGTAGGGTGTAGCGAGCTGCGTGAAGCCACATCTGATAATCAGCTCCTAATTATGCCTAAGACCTGACTTATGCTATTATCACACAATGATCATCAGCTGCTTGCATGGGCCTATGGGCAGTGCCCACCTGGCAATCTGGGGTGGGTAGCCCATGCCTACTTAAGGGCTGGGAGAGGTTTACCCAGGAAGGGAGAGAGAAGAGTGGAGAGAAAGTGAATAAAGTCCTGGAATAAACTGCAGTGAGAAGAGCTCTGTTGGTCACGTTATCCTTGCTGGATGAGGTGGGGCATGACAGTAAGTGAAATTCTGGAAGACAATATGACTAGAATGTAATTAACATTTAGATTCACTCTATCCACATGTACCTCCTGTAATTTTTCTTCAACAACAATCAGTTCCTTTTCAGCTTCAGCTGTTAGTTCTCTGGGACTATTTAAGTCTTTGTCACCATCTAAGGTTTTGTTTAAATGAATTATTAGGTTAGATATTATCCCAACAGCCAGTCATAGACTAGAAATGTCTCCTAACAATCTTTGAAAGTCATTAAGAGTCTGCAACTGGTCTCTCCTAATTTGTGACTTTTATGTTATAATTTTCTGTAAATCTATTTTATAACCTAGGTAATTGATCGAATCTCCTCTTTGTATTTTTTCAGGAGCAATTTGTAATCCCCAGTTAGTCAAAACTTTCTTTACTTCTTCAAACATTTTTTCTAAAGTATCTATGTTTGAATCGGATAGCAAAATGTCATCCATGTAATGGTAAATTATAGATTTAGGAAATTGTTTACTGTTGAAATAGGAGCGGCAGGGCTGTGTCCCCGGCACCCGGCCACCCGCATGGCTAGTTTATACCCAGAAATAATTACACGGAAACTGTATTCTTTCAAACACTGCCTGGCCCGGCTAGGTCCAGTTTCTTATTGGCTAGCTCTTACATATTGTTCTAACCCATTTCTAATATTCTGTGTAGCCCATGAGCTGGCTTACCAGAGAGGATCTTAACCTGCATCTGTCTGGAGTGGGAGCATCATGGCGACTCCTCCTCTAACCTTCTTTCTCCCAGAATTCTCTTCTGTATACTCCGCCTACCTAATTTTCTATCCAATAAAATGGGCCAAGGCAGTTTCTTTATTAGTAAGAAATCATTCCCACATCATTTCCCCTTTTTCCGTTTAAACAAAAAAGAAAGGCTTTAACTTTAGCATAGTAAAATTACATATAACAAAACAGTTATCAAGTAAGAATTACAGTTACAATATTTATATCTATTTTATCTCTTATCATAACTAAGGAAAACTATAACTATTTATTCTTCAACTCCATCAAAGACTCCAGAAGGATATAATATTATCTAAGTAAACAAGAAATAAGAAAACTCTAGAAATGACAGAGACATCTCGCTGCCTGGACAGTCACCCAAAGTTCCTCTGTACCGTTGGGGCATCCATCTTCGGCCTACAGGCCCATGGTATCCAGATACATTTCCATGAAGCAGGAAATTTTAAAGACAGTTCAGTCACTTTCTGCTGTGTTCTGTAGAATGTCTTGTAGACTCTTTCATGAATCAGGAACCCCGAAAGACCATCTCACCTTTAGGCAAGTTCAGCAGTCCTCTCTCTGAGGGTTCTCTGTGTCCAGTTTATGCAACAGTCCAGGCAAGAGCAGTTTCTTGCCCAAATGACTATCCAACTCCATAAGGATCCTCTTCGATGCCCATCTTCCTCTTGAAGTAGCTGGTGCTGCCAGGAGCAGACGTGTCTCCTTGTCATGAAAAGTCCTAAGTTATTAAAATATTTTAAATGCCATATTCTGCAGTCTTTGAAAGATATGAAGAATGCCTATCTAATTGAAATATATCTCTATATATCTAGAAAATCTAACTAACATGACTACAAGCTTAACTATTAGCAATGATTATCCATTAACAACCTATATTTCCTAATTATACATTACATTTTAAGTGAACTACATAATCACAATACCTTAATCAAGTTCAAAAATACATATACATATAACAAAATTGACCTTAAAATCCATACCAATGCAAATTATTCATATCTATATCATATCCCCCTTTAAATGTAAAAGAACATTTATAAACAATATTTGGGAACATGGGCGTAGTTTTTTCTCTCCAAACTGCTTCCTGCTGAATGGGGGCACTGTTAATCAGATCATTTAGGGTGTAACCTGTGTGTCAGGTTCATCTCGGTTGGCAGTTGAGTGAAGTAATTTTTTGAGGGTGTTCACAGCAACCTTTCAGGAGGGCGTGGTCTATCATACCATACCGGGATAGATGCAATCCATAGGGTCACATCCTCTGTGGAAACAAAAGAAGACCCTCTCCAAAGCATCATATCCTTAGATCCAAATTTTGAAGTCAAGATACCTTTAGAACATATGTGCAGGTTCAGCTTAGCAGCCCATATAATAAAATGTCTCTTTGTACTTAGCTCCTTCACAGTCAAAAATTTTAAAGAAAACACAATGTACATAATCCAGACTCTCTGTGAATTTTTCATTTTTACGTGGCTTATTTTTCTTTATTTCTCTTAATCTATAACTATCTGTACTTCTGTACTCTGTCTCTTTAAAGACTTTACCCTTTTTCTTTTTAAGACATTAACTTTATTCTTTATATTCTCTTTTTTTCCCCAAGCCTACGTACATTCATCCAACGGTGTCTGAATCTGTTTTACTGTGAATCTGTATTTTTTTTTTTATTATCCAGGAGCATTTCTTAAAATGTTAAGCATTTCTTAAAAACTTAAGTTGCACCATGTATAGGTAATACGGTACTGCCTGTGTCCTGCCCAGTCTAAACCTTAACTGCACGGTTTTAAGGTAATTACGGTAGTTCCTGCCTGAGATCAGCACAGTTCAGCAAGGAGCAGCCGCTCCTGCCTCAGAGTCATTTGGTGCTTTTGAGCTGAGCACAGTTACAGGCAAACAGCAGTTTACATTGGAGCCGCAATCAGCAATTTAATTTTGAGACTGAGTGTGCAGCACAGAAACTCTTTTTATCCAAGTTACAGCCAAATCTGACACGCAGAGCACTGCGCAGTCTGAAAACGCGTCTCTGTATGGCAGCAGGAATCCGCCATGCTCTTCCGCCTGCCTAAGCCTGATTCCGCCATCTGCCCAGGTGTAGGCAGGGAACGCTGAGCCATCGGCAGGTCTCAGAGCAATCTCCTCCGATCCCAAGTGGGAACAGAAACATCCAGTCCCATAAAAGCCTTGAAATGCTTTAAAGCCAGAGTTCACGCTGGCAGCACAGCACCAGGAAGCCGCGCTTTAAAATGACGCAGCTTTTTTTCTCTGCTGCTGTTGCTGAATCAGGAATCTCTCTACAGCACGCCACCAACAAAACAGCAAAAATCTGTGTTAAACTCTCTCTCCCTTATTTTTAAGCCTTCTCAGGTTTTTAAGTGGATTTAGCCCATCACGTCTGGGCGCCTTCTGTTGAAATAGGAGCGGCAGGGCTGCGTCCCCGGCACCCGGCCGCCCGCATGGCTAGTTTATGCCCCGAAATAATTACACGGAAACTGTATTCTTTCAAACACTGCCTGGCCCGGCTAGGTCCAGTTTCTTATTGGCTAGCTCTTACATATTGTTCTAACCCATTTCTAATATTCTGTGTAGCCCATGAGCTGGCTTACCAGAGAGGATCTTAACCTGCGTCTGTCTGGAGTGGGAGCATCATGGCGACTCTTTCACTAAGCTTCTTTTTCCCAGAATTCTCTTCTGTCTACTCCGCCTACCTAATTTTCTGTCCTATGAGGGCCGAGGCAGTTTCTTTATTAATAAGAAATCACTCCCACATCAGTTTACATATTATTTCCAATAGTTACCTTACAAAGTATTTGCACAGGGTGGAGCAAATGAGTATTTCCTGTGGGAGGATGGTCCACTGTTATCTCTTAGTAGGGTAAGAATTATTATAAGCATGCACTGTGAAATCAAATTTTTCTCTGTCCTTTTTTTGTAAAGGTATAGTGAAGAAACAATCTTTTAAATCAATAACTATAAGAGGCCATCCTTTTGGTAATAGAGAAGGCAGAGGAATTCCAAATTGGAGAGGGCCCATAGGTTGAATTACCATAGGTTGACAGCTCTTAGGTCTGTCACTCTTCACCATTTACCACATTTCTTTTCAACAACAAATACAGGAGAATTCCAAGAGCTGGTTGATTCTTCAATATGGTGAGCATCTAATTGCTCCTGTACCAGCTGTTCTACAGCCTGCAGTTTCTCGTCTGTTAAATGCCACTGTTTAATCCATATTAGTTTCTCAGTTAAACATTTTGAAGGCAGGACCATTAGTACCTCTAAAGGTACTAATTAGGCATACAAGGATCATATCTAAATATAATAAAAGCAATATACAGCAAGCCTACAGTTAACATCAAATTAAATGGAGAGAATCTCAAAGAGATTCCACCAAAATAAGAAACAAGACAAGGCTGTCCACTCTCTCCATATATCTTCAACATAGTTCTTAAAGTTATAGCAATAGCATTAAGACAACAGAAGGAGATCAAGGGGATTCGAATTTGAAAGGAAAAAGTCAAACATTTGTTATTTGCAGATGATATGATAGTGTAGATAAGTGACCCCCAAAAACTCTACCAGAGAACTTATACAGCTGATAAATACTTTCAGTGATGTGGCAGGATACAAGATCAACTAAAAAAAATCAGTAGCCCTCCTATACACAAAGGATAAAGAAGCAGAGAGAGAAATCAGAGAAACATCACCTTTCACGATAGCCACAAATAGCATAAAGTATCTTGGGTGTAACACTAACAAAGGACTGAAAGATCTAATTTACAAGAACTTTAAGTCTTTGAAGAAAGAAATTGAAGAAGATACCAGGAAATGGAAAGATCCCCCCATGCTCTTGTATTGGTAGATAAACACAGTAAAAATGGCAATTCTACCAAAGAATTGATTCTATGTAATTGCCATCAAAATCCCAACAAAATTCTTCACAGACCTTGAGAGAATAATAATCAACTTTATGCGGAAAAATGAAAAACCCAGGATAGCCAAATCAATCCTATACAATAAAGGTACTTCTGGAGGCATTACCATCCCTGACATCAAACTCTATTACAGAATCACAGTAATGAAAATAGGTTGGTATTGGAATAAAAACAGAGACGTTGATCAACTGGAATCAAATTGAGGACCTGGATATTAAGTGATCCAGCTGCCCTCACTCCCCCTGACTGACAGTGGAACTTCCTTGTGGTCTGTAATTGACAAGGATGTTTGTATTCTTTCTGGCCGGTGGAAAGGAGTAGAGGTATAAAAAGTTGCTGGACAAAATAAAGGTTGCTGATCTTCCACCTGAAAAGAAGCCTCCTTATCTCAATCCTGGTATCCCCTGCCAGTCTCGGCTATCCAGGCTGCGCTGGCTGCAGCAGTTGACCAATTGAAATCAAATTGAGGACCTGGATATTAAGCCACAAACCTATGAACACCTGATTTTTGACAAAGAAGCTAAAATTATACAATGGAAGAAAGAAAGCATCTTCAACAAATGGAGCTGGCATAAATGCATGTCAACCTGTAGAAGAATGAAAATAGAACCATATCTATCTCCATGCACAAAACTCAAGTCCAGATGGATTAAAGACTTCAATTTAAATATGACCACACTGAACCTCATAGAAGAGAAAGTGGGAAGTAGACTGCAATACATGGGCACAGGAGACCACTTCCTACATAAAACCCCAGTAGCACAGACAATAAGAGCATAAATGAATAAATGGGACCTCCTGAAACTGAGAAGCTTCTGTAAAGCAAAGAACACAGTCATTAAAATAAAAAGGCAACCTACTGAATGGGAGAAGATCTTCACCAACCCCACATCAGACAAAGGTCTGATCTCCAAAATATATAAAGAACTCAAGAAACTAGACATTAAAATGCTAAATAACCCAATTTAAAAATGGAGTACTGAACTGAACAGAAAAATCTCAACAGAAATTTCAAATGGCCAAAAGATACTTAAGGACATGTTCAACTTCCTTAGCAATTAGGAAAATGCAAATCAAAACAACCTTGAGATACCATCTTACACCTGTCTGAGTGGCTAAAATAAAAAAACACTAATGATAGTCTATGCTGGAGAGGATGTGGAAATAAGGGGAACACTCATCCATTGCTGGTAGGAATGCAAATTTGTGCAACCACTTTGGAAATCAGTGTGGTGGTTTCTCAGAAAATTGGGAGTCAACCTACCTCAGGATCCAGCAATTCCACTCTTGGGAATATACCCAAGAGATGCCCAATCATACTACGAAAGCATTTGTTCAATTATGTTCATAGAAGCATTATTTGCAATATCAAGAACCTGGAAAGAACCTAGATGTCCCTCAATGGAAGAATGGGTAAAGAAAATGTGGCACATCTACACATTAGAGTACTACTCAGTGGTTAAAAAAAAAAACAATGACATCTTGAATTTTGCATGCAAATGGATGGAAATAGAAAACACTATCCTGAGTGAGATAATCCAGACCCAAAAATATGAATATGGTATGTACTCACTCATTAGTGGATTCTAGCCATAAACAAAGGACATTGAGCCTATAGTTCATGATCCTAGGAAGCTAAGTAATAAGGTGAACCCAACGAAAAACATATATAGATCCTCCTGGAAAATGGGAACAGACATAATTACCAGGAAAAAGTTGGGAGCATGGGGTGGAGGTGGGATGGGGTAAGGGGAGTGGGGGGGGGAGAAGTGAGAAGGGAAGGATTGGGGAGAGCTTGGGGGAGTGGGATGGTTGAGATCAAGGAAGGACAGATATGGGAGCAGGGAAGAAGATATCTTAATTAAAGGAGCCATTTTGAGGTTGGCAAGAGGCTTGACTCTAGAGGGTTTTTCAGGTGTCCTTGTGGATGTCCCCCAGCTAAGACCCTGGACAGTGGAGGAGAGGGTGCCTGAACTGGCCTTGTCCTATAGTCAGACTGATGACTATCTCAAATATCACCATAAAACCTTCATCCGGTGACGGATGAAGATAAGAGACAGAGACTCACATCAGAGCAGAGGACTGAGCCTCCCAAGGTCCAATTGAAGAGCAGAAGGAGGGAGAATATGAGCAAGGAAGTCAGGACCACGAGGGGTTGGTCCACCTACTAAGACAGTGTGCCTTATCTAATGGGAGCTCACCAAATCCACCTGGACTGGGACTGAACAAGCATGGGATCAAACTGGACCCTCTGAATGTGGTTGACAATTGGGACAGACTGAGGGGCCAATGATAATGGCACTGGGATTTGTCTCTACTGCATGTACTGGCTTTTGGGACCCTAGTCTATTTGGATGCACACCTTCCTAAGCCTGGATGGAGTGGGAAGGGCCTTGGACTTCCCACAAGGCAGGGTACCCTGCCCTCTCTTAGGACTGGAGAGGGAGGAGGAAGGTTGAGTAGGGGAGCAGAAGGGAAATGGGAGGAGGGGAGGAAGTGGAAATTTTGAATGGTGTTATTTATAAAGTAATAAAAATTATTAAATAAAAATAAACAGATATAAAAACTGAAAATTACACAGAATGACATTAGGCCCACACATACTCAACTTTGTAAAATTTTAGTCTTTTGTCATGTTGTTGAATACATTTTAAAAATTAAAAAAATTAATTTAATTATTTGTATATGTACATGAGTGTCCACATTTCAAGTGGAGATCAGAGAATAATTTTAAGTTCTATTTCTGCTATGTGGGTCTTACTATTGAACTCAAGTCATACATTTTGGGACAAGTAATTCACCCTCTGAGCCACTTAGGTTCAATTCTCTGAGATTTTAAAAGACTTTGTACTATCTCAAATCACCCCAACATCAACTAAGCCTCTCTGCCGCACCGTGCCTTAGAGAGTGTTATACATGCTTTAGCCTTGAAGATGGTTTTCAATACATTTAGAAACTTACATATTTACACAAACAAACACAAAAAATTGTTTGGGCTATGTTAATAATATTTCATAAAACTGTTTTAAATTTATTTGTCTTCCCTTTAGAGAACACTTCAAGCCTGTCTCCATTTGACTCCCTGTGTGAGTTTACTGCACTAGGTTCTATTCTTACCCGAGGAGCCATCAGTAGTGAGTTCCTGCTGGAGTTAGGGGAAAGCCACATTGTCAGGCTAGTCCAGAAAATGATGCCACCCACAGGTACATACTGGCAGCACTAACTGGGCCCAGGAAGTAGTAGTAGTAGTAGTAGTAGTAGTAGAAGAAGAAGAAGAAGAAGAAGAAGAAGAAGAAGAAGAAGAAGAAGAAGAAGAAGAAGAAGAAGAAGAAGAAGAAGAAGAAGAAGAAGAAGAAGAAGAAGAAGAAGAAGAAGAAGAAGAAGAAGAAGAAGAAGAAGAAGAAGAAGAAGAAGAAGAAGAAAAGAAAGAAGAAGAAGGCGGAGAAGGAGGAAGAAGAGGCAGAGGTGAAAAGGAAAAAGAGGATTAAAAACATCAATTTGGGAAGGGGCCATACAGAAGCATGGAGGGAGTTGGAGAGGAAATGATAAAAACACATCATGTGCATGTGTGAAATTCTCAAAGAATAAAAATATGTTTTTAAAAATTAAATTTT
>NW_026067958.1:10813176-10820999 GCF_014885135.2 Alexandromys fortis | reverse complement strand
CAGCCCTGCAGAAGGAGCTGGGGGAGGGGGGTTTGTGCTCTCTTCCTGGACTATCGCCCCTGGATAGCACACACTCACCCGTCCAGATGGAACTCTTCAGCACCTAAACAGGGCCGCCTGGTAGCCCAGTGATCCAGGGACAGAAGGAAGGACGGGGCAGGCAGTGCAGGATCCAGGAGAACACAGGAGCCCCTGGAGCCCAGGCTGAGGGTGCCGGGCTCTCTTCTTCTGTTTTAAAACAACCAACAAACTAAGAAATGACTTTTTTATTTTTTAGATGTTTTCCTTAGCTTACTTTACAGTTTCCACTGAAACTTGCTAGGATGGGGGAAGGGCATATTTGGGGAGAAATGGTCCTGTTTTGGAAAAGGCAAAGGACCAGTGGATGTGGGTGATTGCAAGTCTTTTCAAGTGTTAGTGGCCCAGTCTTCAGCCCATGGTGCTTCTGAGAGGTGCTGGGGACCTAAAGAGGTTGGACTTAGCAAAACGATGATAGGAAGCTGGTGGTATGTTTTTGAAGTTTTCCCTGCCCTCCTTCACTGTTCTTCATGGTGGTCATGAGGTGAGCAACTTGTCTTCCATGTCCCACCATGGGGCATGGTGCCACAACAGGCCCAAAGCAGCAAAGCCGTGCAACCATGGACTGTAACTTCTGAAGCCACAAGTCAGAGCAAACACTTTTTAATTTTAAATTGCCTATCGTAGGTATTTTGTCACAGCGATGACATACATGAATACAGTGTGCACCTGCTGAGTGGCGTGGGTGAGGACTGTCATTGGAAAAGGTGGGGACAACATAGTCAAAAGTCTGCATCATATTATAGTCAATTGTAAGAATATTGCCCCCCAGTCGCCCCCTGCCTCCAGTTCATTTGATTCTTTATTCCCACTGTATCTATTTAGAATTTCCACCTTCTAAACTTTTGATTTTTTTTCCTCCTCAATTTATTATATTTCTGGTTGGGCTTTGTATCTCGATTTGACTTAAATCAGTATTTTAATAATATGAGACTTATTCTCAGCTCTCTCAATTTTTCCATGTGCAGTTATTGATCCAGGAAATATTGAACTAGTGCCCAACTGTTTCACTGATAAAACCAGGAAACCATCTGTTATGACTTAAATCTGGAATCTGACCCATTGCTTAGATTTTTGAACAGTTGGTCCCCAGATGGCTGTTAGAAGGTGGTAGAATATTAGGAGGTTAAGCCTCCTGGAGGGAGTGGTTCACTGCCTGGCCTCACTATTTGTTCTTTCTGTTTCCCATTCTACTGAGATGCCAGGAAGCAACCAGCACTCATTCCCACCATCAGTGAACAGCTTGCCATCAGTCACCCTCTTATAGTCTAAGGGCACCTGAATGCACATATGTATACATACATATACATAAATCAAAATAAATATTTTTTAAAATGTTACATATTGTACTTGCCACATCTAGAGCTATCATATGGTTCTTTATTTTTTAAATAAATGTAGTTTCCACTTTTGTGCTGAGATTGTCCTATGTCATCTCTTACAAACATCATTCCTTTGTATCTCTTGAACATGATTATATTAATTAATATTAATGCTGCATTAATATGCACAGCTTCTAATTCTAATATCTTGGTCAACTGAAAATGTTTCTGACAATTTTTTTCTCTAAGGGTTATATTTATCTGTTTCTTCTTATTTATGTTAAATTGTTTATTTATTTATTTACTTCTCTATGCCTTGTGCATAAGACACTTGGGAATCTCTCATATTCCCTGAAGAGAGTTGATTCTGGTTCTGGGCAGCTAAACTGTGACTGATCAACTCCCACATGTGGATGCTTGCATATACATACATACATACATACATCTGTTTCCTTTATTTTTAGAAATAATCTGTCAGTTCTGAGGTAGAGGGTTATTTTTCTTGTAAGTCATGGCCTTTCTGGGTTTTCAAAAAAAAAAAAAAAAAAAAAAAACCCTGGGGTATTTATCAAGGCCTTTTAACATACAGGTTTCAAAATTTCTAATTTTGCTTGCTCTATAATGGGCAAGAGCTGAAACTGCTCCCTGATCAGCCTTTTCAGTTTTTTTTTTCCCAGCTACTAATCTATTCAATGTGTGTCCATATTAAAACTCAGCAGAGAACTAAAGAGTATATATTCAGGTGTTGGTGCACCCTCCTTGGTGGTTTTCTCCATTCCAACATTATTTCTGTCAATATCCAGACACTCAAGTGTCTGCACATTCCATCCTCAGGCAGAGTACTCCAATAAAACTAGGATTCCTTCTTGAGTTCCTGACACTCAGGAGCAGAGCAGGCAAAGAGCATAATCCTTGCATGTGCAGCCCCAGCGCAAAGGAGCAGGGACAAGAGAGCAGTCTTAGGGCAGAAGCCACATGAGTGAAGTATTCATGTAAAATAGACCTAATTTTTGTTGCTTCTAATGCCTTCAGATTATTTCTCAAAACCATTCTGGAATCTGAATTGTTGAAATAAACATTAGAGTGTAGTAGGAGTGGTGGGCCGCTTCCCGCCTCCCAGCTCCCAGCCACCGGCTAGCTTTACCCAAAATAATTACATGGAAACTGTATTCTTGTAAACACTGTTTGGCCTATTAGCTCTAGCCTCTTACTCACTAATTCTCACATCTTGATTAACCCATTTCTAATAATCTGTGTAGCACCACGAGGTGGTAGCTTACCAGGAAGGATGTTAACCTGTGTCCATCTTGGAGAGGAGAGCTATAGCGTCTGCCCAACTATGCTTTCTTTCTCCCAGCACTCTGTTCTGTATACTCCACCTATCTATGTTCTGACCTATCAGGCCAAGAAGTTTCTTTATTAATTAACCAATGAAAGCAAGAGATAGACTGATGACCCTCCTCCGTCATTAGAGTGGTACAGGGTAGTAAAATGAGCAGAGGCGGCTGGCTTACACCAGGGCTAGTGGGCTGCTTGTCATCCCAGCCACCCTACTAGCTTATGCCCAAAATAATCACATGGAGATCTGTATTAATTAAATTGATGCCTGGCCCATTATTTCTAGCTTCTTATTGGCTAACTCTCACATCTTATTGGCTAAATCTCACATCTCATTTCTATTAATCTGTATTTCACCACAATGTCGTGGCTTACCAAGAAAGATTCAGCATGTCTGACCTAGCAACTGGCTCTATGGAAGCTCTCTCTGACCTTGCTTTCTTCCTCCCAGAATTTAGTTCTGTATTCTCCGCCCATTCAAGGGCTGCCCAATCAAAGGCCAAGGCAGTTTTCTTTATTCAACCAATGAAAGCAACACATAGAAAGAAGACCCTTCTACACCAATACAGATATTCGATTACCAATATGAAACCTTTGCAACAAGTGGTCTAATTGGTGAGTATGAGCAGATGTGTGTGGTCAGTGCTGCTAAGGGGTGCAGATTGGGAAGTTATTAGCAGTGTGTCACTTCACCATCATGTCACCCTGGAGTAGAGAGAAAGTGCAACACAGAATAAAGAGTCTATGGTGACAGTAAGCTAGTCAATATCCAATAGTTTAAGGCACACCTTCCATTATGTCATTCTTCATGGATTGTGTCTAAATGTTGTTCAAGCTAATTAGGCCTGTAAGAGAGAGTCCATATATTCACTGTGAGTGCCCAGCCTTGGGCAGATGGGCCTGGGTTGGATAAGAAAGAAGATTCAGTAAGGTAGGAGGTGCGAGCCAGTAAACAGTGCTCCTCCACAGCCTCTGCTTCAATTCCTACCTCCAGGTTTCTACCTTGAGTTCTTGCCCTGACTTTCCTTCATGGAGGGCCTTAGCTTATATAATGCAGTAAAATCTTTTCTGCCCTAAGCACCTTTTAGTCATGGTCCTTATCACAACAATAGAAAGCAAACTAGAACACCTCTATCAAATGAAGTACTAGATGCTTGAGTCAAATAAGAAAACATTCATGGTTCTCAGCACAGAACAACATTGTATCCAAGGACAAAAACATCTTTGCCGATTGGCTGTAGCTTACATTGGTTTCAACAGCTCGAAGAGACAAAAGCATTTTCTTTTTCACCAGGTCAGAGATGGAGGAACCCCACACTAAATGCCACTGCTTTCCTCTTATCTTGTAAGGGGTTATGATCTAAGCTACTTTTTGTTCATGGAACTCTTCTAGATACCTTGTTGTGTTGACTACAGCCAGTGCACACACGCACACTAACATCACTGCACAGTGACTGCCAGTATGCTCGCTTACAAGGCAGTGCTTTGGGTATCAAAATTCCACTTGCGTCTTGACTCGAAAATCCGTGTTCTAAACATGTCCCAAGATGAAATATGATTCACCCCCTTTCACAAAAATAGAAGCCTCAGTGGAACAATCGGAGATAGGTTAAACAACCTCTGTAAAGCAAGTAATTAAATGAACAAATCAAAATGAAGCCATACATTTGGCTTTTTAAAATATCATTGAATTAAAAAATATTTTCAGTTATCTGTTTTTCCAACTCTTCCTATTAACCTGTGTATGGAAGGCACAGTTTTCCCTTTGACATGCCAGGGACTGAACTCTAGTTCTTTGCACATACTAGACAAGGGTTGTGCCAGTGATCTGTAGCTGTGACCTGAAAAAAGTTTCTTGTTAAGCGGAAGACAGTGCTGGCCTGCCTGGTTTTCTTTGCTGGGTATATAAGAAGAAAGACAAATACTTTCCTTCTGTAAGTCTAAAGCAGCTTCCCACAGTTTGGATACAACTTAAAAAAAAACCTTTATGAAAAGTTGAAATCAAACTTTGCCAAGTCTGGGCTGTGACGAGCTATTTTTATTCCTGGTTTAAAGCCATATGGTTTCCCTTCGATGGTTCATGTCAGTATTTTTTTCAGCGCTGCTGGTCACATGGTCCCATTTCCCAAGCCAAGGCTGTGACCTGAGGAGGAATGTGTGCAGACCCTCCAAGGCATCTTTGACCTCTTCATCTCCTGCTGGTGGTGGGTACTGTTGATTGGCACATTGCTGTCCCCTAGAGTTAAGTCCTGGGCTTAGTAGCCACCAGAACTTAACTCTTTCCTGTATCTGATGACAGAACTTCTCCTCTGAGGGATCTGAGAGAGCCTCACTGAGCAGGCAGAGTCTGGGGCTAGTTCACCCTTGGGTGAACCTGGTATTGACCTTTGTTGTTTGTTTTGACAGCTCCTAGCTTTGCTGCTTTTGTAAAGTGGAGTAATGTGCCAGGGGAGTGTTGAGGAATGAGTTGCTTGGAAACAGCAGAACCATGCTAGAGGCACATGGTTTTTAAAGATATATTAATGAGGCAGTCTGGGGAAGGAGTGTATCATCTGGCTCTTGTCGATTGCGTTCGGGTCCAGGGTTACTCAGTCTAGGGGTTGTAACCCACCCGGCAATCAAGTTATTCCAGGGTCACGGAGGGGCGCTACCTGGAAGGGAATGAGCTAAGACAGAAGAAGAGGAGGCCAAGCAGATTTGTCAAAGCCTCCATTTATTAGGGACGGGTTACAGTTTATATATGGTAAGGAATGGGGGGCAGGGCACAGGATCTCCCAGGCCGCGTGGTTCCAGTCACGTAGCTCGGTCAGGTAGGCCAAGAGTCACAAGTTGCCACACCTGGTTCCCTGGATAGCTGGAATGTGAGGCGGGTTCCGCTAAGATTAACAGTTAATTGGGTGAGGGGCAGATTTTCTCAATAGAACATAATTATGGGTGTGAGGTTCTCTGCAGACTCCCTAGGGTGATGGTTTCTGTAATGATTTTTAGGGGGGAAATGGCTCCTGACAGGCTCTATTCCCATAATTCCAGACACGGTTCCTCTCACAATCCTTGTCACCTGGCACTGTTGTGGAAGCCTTTCTCAAGATCTACACCCCTTTTAATGTGAAGCCTGAAATGCTGACTGTCAAGTTTTTTGACCTTATTAACACATTTCCATGCAATTAATATTTGCAGAAAGCCTGAAGGACTTCTACCATGTGGAACATTTCTGACTGTGTTCAGAAATGAGAGGAATGAAAACCAGCAGCGGCAGTCACTCCAAGCAGCGCCACTCTTCAGGGCAACAGTGGCCATTTTCATTCTGCTGAGCTGATTTCTATCCTATGGGTCTTTTGGTGGCAGAAGCAGGACAGAAAGAAACATAGCAATATCAGTATGAGATTACAAAAATGAGAATAGGGATTTTTTTAACAGACTCAAGAACACTTCCACACAGTATACCACCTACCAACAGCCTTTGGTGTTCCCTTTCACAATGTCAATCACATGAGGAAAACTGTAAGTTCATGTTGCCTCAGAGGTCTAGAGGAATGAGCCCATTATGTTCTGTATAATTAACTTTATTGCTACATCCCAGAATGTTCTGTGTAAATATGTTACTAATGCTAGTAGAGACCATTCTCTGTTCTCTGTATTTCTGCTACCGATGTTTCTATTATTTATTTCAGTACTGCTTTCAACTGATAGTTAGTGGCCACGTGGCCAGCTCCGTGCTAAATTTTATATTATATGGCTAAGAACAGGTTTTGGGGGCTAGAAATATGGTTCAGTGGGTAAAGGTACTTGTTGCTAAGATGGATCAAATGAGTTGGGTCCCCAGAGCTCACATGACAAAAGAAAGAAACTGACTCCTACAACTTGTCCCCTGACTTCCACATGAATACCATGGCATACATACACCCATGCACAAACACATGCATAAATAATGTACTAACTTTTTTTGAAATCGGGTCTCACTATATAGCTCTAGCTGTCCTGGAACTCACTTCGTAGACTCACAGAGATATCCCTGCCTCTGCCTCCTGAGATTACAGGTGTGCACCACCATGGCCATGGCTTTGGGGGTCAGTGAATAAAATGTTTGTTGCACAAGCATGGGATTAGCCCTCATATCCTCTCTAGCCCCCTTCAATCTTTTTTTCTTGAATAGTGCCCTCTTCCTTTCATATCTTTTTTGAAAATGTAGATTCCATGCATTAGAAAAATCATGTTAGATTTGTCTTTCTATGTGTTTTTTATCTTACCTAACATCTGTAGCATACTTTCTTTTGGGTCACCAACCAGCTCCCAAATCATGATATAGAAACTTATTATTAGTTATGAATGCTCGGCCTTATCTTATACTTGCTTCTTGCTAGCTTTTTTTTTAGAACTTAAATTAACTTGTTTCTCTTCATTTATGTTTTGCCTCAGGGCTTTTTACCTGTCTTTCATTCTGTATGTCTTACTTTCACTGCCTACTCAGTGTCTGCTGTCTGGCTCAGTTGGCCCCAGGTGTGTCCCTTTCTTTCTCCCTCATTCTCCCCTCTCTTCTTCTGCAAGCCTAAATTCTTCTTTCTACTTATTCTCTGCCCGCTAACCCTGTCTATCCATCTACTGCCTAGCTATTAGCTGTTCAGCTTTTTATTAGATCAATCAGGTGCTTGGGCAGGCAAGGTGAAACAGCAACACATCTTTACATATTTAGACAAATGCAGCATAAACAAATGTAGCACACCTTTGCCTATTTAAAGTAATGGTCCACAATAAACATCAGCATCTGCATCTCACTCATTTTCCTACAAACAACAAAATTTTATTCTTCTTTTTGGCTCACAAAAGTCTATTGTGTACATATGACATATTTTTTAAAGAAACACCTTTAAATTAAAAAAAAAAAGCCTACTCAAACTCCTGTGTGGCTAGAGTGAACATGAGAAATTGTTTTATAAGTAAAATATAGTTGTATTGTTTTATTTTTTGAGGCAAGATATTGATATAAGACTGGCCTTTAACTTGCAATCCTTTCATCTCTGTCTTTTAAATGCTAAGATAACAAGCATACATCAACACATACCACAAAGACAACAGAATACTGTAAAA
>NW_026067958.1:10769363-10812815 GCF_014885135.2 Alexandromys fortis | reverse complement strand
TCAGTGGCACAAACATTGTGAGAAACCATAAATTAGATCTCCTGAGTTGAGAACCTTTTGTATAACAAGGCTATAGAGTGGGAAAAGATCTTTATTTATCATAAATCCATTCCAAAAATATATGAAGAACTCAGGAAATTAGTTATTAAAAATTTAATCCAATAAAAATATTTGTTATAGACCTAAACTGAAAAACTCTTAACAAACGTACTTAAAAATGACTGAGAGACACCTAAAATGTTTGAATATAACATCCTTTAACTGTCAGAGAAATGTAAATCAAAACTCTGAGATTTACCTTATCCTTGTAAAAATGACCAAGATTAAAAATTATTGTTAACAACCTATGCTTAAGAAAATGTGGGTAGGGAAAAAACTCGCTGGAAGTGAGCTGCAGCCTGTGGCGGCAGCTGTGGCGCTGGGAGTGGTGACCTGTGTTGGAAGTGCATACTGACAAAGTCATCCCTGTATCACTTACAGCATTGAAAGACCTGGACAAATCCAAACTCTCCCAGCAGAAAGAGAAAAATCAAAAATCCAGGGCTAGCCTGTTCAGCAACTCTGTACCAGGAACTAAAGACAAAGTTAGACCATAATCTTGAAAAACTAGTTTTCCAGCTGCAATTATCACAGTACTGTTTTAGGAACTAGCTGATTATGACCCTGGGAGTGGTCCCAAGAGGCAGGGAGCCACGCCCCTGCAACCATCACTGGGTTTTTGAAATTTTTTATGACCCTCCTAGACCACTGGGCTGTGGTCTCTTCTCAAAAATTCTTTTTTCTGGTCACTCGGGGTCGAACTCCTCCCCTACCAACCAAGGCCATGTGCGACCTCAGCAAGGAAAGTCTTTGGCGAGCCATGGGGGGGGGGCACACCATCCCAAGACCTGAGTGAGAGTCTCCCCAGCAGTGAGAGACCTCCATTATGTAAAATTAGGCAAATATCTACCTCAAAACTTAGCAGTACCCCTTTTGGGTCTAAATACAAAGTTATTTAACCATACCACAAGGACAAGTGCTCAGCCATGCCCACAGCAGAACTACTTTATCATAGCCAGAATTTGAAAATAACCCAGGTATCTTTTTTACATCTAGGATAAATGAGACATTAACCTTTTAAAATATCCACGAACACCACAAAACATCTCGGAGCAACTCCAAGCAAGCAGGACAGAAGTTTTTGGTCCCGTCATCTCTGCCTGTGAAGGCGGAAATGTTTTTTATTTTTAACCATTATCACTTGTTTAGAGACAACTCTGGCCCTTGATAAATTTAGTGAGAGGCCTAAGTCTTAGCAATCTAGCCTGAAGCAACACCTGGCAGCGAGAAAGAATCTCAAGCTGAAACATTACGATTCCCACCCAAGAGCGGGCCGTACAAACGGAAAACTTGTCGGATAAGAACTTTAAATCTTGAAAGATCCCCTACTTTCTTGCGAAAGCAGAAGAAACACAGCAAAAATGACAATTTCACTGAAAGCAGTTTACGGATTCAGTGTAAATGTCCATTAAAAATTATAGCAACATTTCTCACAGAACTCACATACAGATTTTAATGTAAATGTTCATTAAAATTATAGCAAAACTTTTTACAGAACTCAAAAGAACAATACAGAACTCAAAAGAACAATCCCCAACCTTATACAAAAGAAATAAAAACTCAGGATAGCCTAAACAATTCTAAAAATCCTCTGAATGCATCACAATCTTTGACTTTAAAACTTTTTCTACAGAAACACAATATTGAACTTAATCTACGTTATATAAACTTATACATCTACAAACTAAAGATTTTTGACCAAGAAGCAAGAGTTTTAAAATGGAAAAGAAGCATATTTACTGTCCTAAATGCAGCTGCAGCCTTTTGAGTCTAGACTCCTTTATAACAAACCTGCCTGTCAGCTTTCGCTCCATGTGGCAGGCTCTCTAGCCCTAGCAGCCAGCCTGCTTGGCGGGCAGAGCTGTGTGGATTGTACCCTAACTTCTCGCATCTCGAGGGACTCCATTTTGAGTCCACAAGCAAACATATAAAGCAAACACATAAATCTCTGTTTTTGACTCTTACTCCTCTGTCCCTGAGTGAATGCTTACATTCCTGTATGAATTTCTCTTCCTTTGAAAGTGATTGTCTCACCCCTTGTGGGACTATGGTGACCTGCGCCTACCTCCCGTCCTGCCATCTGTCCAAGTACTACAGCCGCAGAACCTTCTTTTTTCTTCTTGTTGTCGTCCCGGGACTGCGCGATGTCGTCCAATAGCTGACCGTACTCCGAGTCACTGGTTCGGGTGCCACTGTCGATTGCGTTGGGGTGGGCTACTCAGTCTAGGGGTTGTAACCCACCCGGCAATCAAGTTATTCCAGGGTCACGGAGGGGCGCTACCTGGAAGGGAATGAGCTAAGACAGAAGAAGAGGAGGCCAAGCAGATTTGTCAAAGCCTCCATTTATTAGGGACGGGTTACAGTTTATATATGGTAAGGAATGGGGGGCAGGGCACAGGATCTCCCAGGCCGCGTGGTTCCAGTCACGTAGCTCGGTCAGGTAGGCCAAGAGTCACAAGTTGCCACACCTGGTTCCCTGGATAGCTGGAATGTGAGGCGGGTTCCGCTAAGATTAACAGTTAATTGGGTGAGGGGCAGATTTTCTCAATAGAACATAATTATGGGTGTGAGGTTCTCTGCAGACTCCCTAGGGTGATGGTTTCTGTAATGATTTTTAGGGGGGAAATGGCTCCTGACAGGCTCTATTCCCATAATTCCAGACACGGTTCCTCTCACAATCCTTGTCACCTGGCACTGTTGTGGAAGCCTTTCTCAAGATCTACACCCCTTTTAATGTGAAGCCTGAAATGCTGACTGTCAAGTTTTTTGACCTTATTAACACATTTCCATGCAATTAATATTTGCAGAAAGCCTGAAGGACTTCTACCATGTGGAACATTTCTGACTGTGTTCAGAAATGAGAGGAATGAAAACCAGCAGCGGCAGTCACTCCAAGCAGCGCCACTCTTCAGGGCAACAGTGGCCATTTTCATTCTGCTGAGCTGATTTCTATCCTATGGGTCTTTTGGTGGCAGAAGCAGGACAGAAAGAAACATAGCAATATCAGTATGAGATTACAAAAATGAGAATAGGGATTTTTTTAACAGACTCAAGAACACTTCCACACAGTATACCACCTACCAACAGCCTTTGGTGTTCCCTTTCACAATGTCAATCACATGAGGAAAACTGTAAGTTCATGTTGCCTCAGAGGTCTAGAGGAATGAGCCCATTATGTTCTGTATAATTAACTTTATTGCTACATCCCAGAATGTTCTGTGTAAATATGTTACTAATGCTAGTAGAGACCATTCTCTGTTCTCTGTATTTCTGCTACCGATGTTTCTATTATTTATTTCAGTACTGCTTTCAACTGATAGTTAGTGGCCACGTGGCCAGCTCCGTGCTAAATTTTATATTATATGGCTAAGAACAGGTTTTGGGGGCTAGAAATATGGTTCAGTGGGTAAAGGTACTTGTTGCTAAGATGGATCAAATGAGTTGGGTCCCCAGAGCTCACATGACAAAAGAAAGAAACTGACTCCTACAACTTGTCCCCTGACTTCCACATGAATACCATGGCATACATACACCCATGCACAAACACATGCATAAATAATGTACTAACTTTTTTTGAAATCGGGTCTCACTATATAGCTCTAGCTGTCCTGGAACTCACTTCGTAGACTCACAGAGATATCCCTGCCTCTGCCTCCTGAGATTACAGGTGTGCACCACCATGGCCATGGCTTTGGGGGTCAGTGAATAAAATGTTTGTTGCACAAGCATGGGATTAGCCCTCATATCCTCTCTAGCCCCCTTCAATCTTTTTTTCTTGAATAGTGCCCTCTTCCTTTCATATCTTTTTTGAAAATGTAGATTCCATGCATTAGAAAAATCATGTTAGATTTGTCTTTCTATGTGTTTTTTATCTTACCTAACATCTGTAGCATACTTTCTTTTGGGTCACCAACCAGCTCCCAAATCATGATATAGAAACTTATTATTAGTTATGAATGCTCGGCCTTATCTTATACTTGCTTCTTGCTAGCTTTTTTTTTAGAACTTAAATTAACTTGTTTCTCTTCATTTATGTTTTGCCTCAGGGCTTTTTACCTGTCTTTCATTCTGTATGTCTTACTTTCACTGCCTACTCAGTGTCTGCTGTCTGGCTCAGTTGGCCCCAGGTGTGTCCCTTTCTTTCTCCCTCATTCTCCCCTCTCTTCTTCTGCAAGCCTAAATTCTTCTTTCTACTTATTCTCTGCCCGCTAACCCTGTCTATCCATCTACTGCCTAGCTATTAGCTGTTCAGCTTTTTATTAGATCAATCAGGTGCTTGGGCAGGCAAGGTGAAACAGCAACACATCTTTACATATTTAGACAAATGCAGCATAAACAAATGTAGCACACCTTTGCCTATTTAAAGTAATGGTCCACAATAAACATCAGCATCTGCATCTCACTCATTTTCCTACAAACAACAAAATTTTATTCTTCTTTTTGGCTCACAAAAGTCTATTGTGTACATATGACATATTTTTTAAAGAAACACCTTTAAATTAAAAAAAAAAAGCCTACTCAAACTCCTGTGTGGCTAGAGTGAACATGAGAAATTGTTTTATAAGTAAAATATAGTTGTATTGTTTTATTTTTTGAGGCAAGATATTGATATAAGACTGGCCTTTAACTTGCAATCCTTTCATCTCTGTCTTTTAAATGCTAAGATAACAAGCATACATCAACACATACCACAAAGACAACAGAATACTGTAAAAGGAAATTGTTCAACCCAATGCAATAGAAAACAATAGGGCAATCACTGAATTAGAACTTTAGAACAAACACAGTGTGCTTATGAGAAACAAAGATAACAAGGATGGAGCCCACCCCAGATACACTGTTGCACGCATAAATGCATACAGATACTTCTGTCTTATATGTACTGTTGAGACTAGTTGTATTTCTTAAATGCTCTATAAAGTCTGGAAATTTAGCTGGGAGTAATGGTACACACCTTTACTCTCAGCAATTAAGGAAGCAAGGGGAACTCTGTGAATATGAGGCCAGCCTGGTCTACATAGTGAGTTCCAGGGGAGCCAGAGCTATACAGTGAGGCCTTATCTTGAACAAACAAACAAAATCCCCCAAATGAAAACACAAATGAAACAAAGTAAGATCTGAAGTTTGAAACAAAATAAATACCTTCATTATCATATACTTTTAAACGTTTTGTCCACGGTCTGATTATATTTTTTTTTTCCTTGATACCACATACTGTAGTGGTTTGAATGAGAAATGTCCCCACCCCCCATACTCTTTGGCATTTAAATGTTTGATCCTCAGTTGGTGGTAATGTTTGAGAAGACTTAGAAGATGTGACCTTCCTGAAGGAAGTCTGTCTCTGGATGTGGGTTTTGAGAGTTAAAGACTCATGTCATTTGTAGTATACTCTTTCTGCTCTGTGCTTGTGATTCAAGATGTGAGCGCTCAGCTTGCTGCTCTCACCATGCCTGCCTGCTGTCACATTCCACATTATAACAAAGTCTAGCCCTCTGGAACCATAAGTAAAATAAATTCTTTCTTCTATAAGTTGCCTTTGTCTTGGAATTTTATCACAGCAATATATACTCGTATATTCTATTTTATGCATCTGAATTTTTTTTGATTTTGAGGCTCCATTGGATTGTGAAAGAAGACCATAACACTACTATGATTACTATTACTGAATAATAAATGTTGAGGTAAATCATGAACCAGTTATTTACAGTCATTCCTGGTACATATGTGTTTGCTATTGTCTAAAACCTTTCAGGGTGCTACAACAAAAGATCAAAAACTAGTTAGCTTATAAGCAACAGAAATGGAGCTGCAGAGAATGGCCCAGCATTTAGGAGTACTTACTACTCCTGCAGAAGACCCAGGCTCAGTTCTCAGAACCCATGTTGAGCAGGTTACAAATATCTATGACTCCAGCTCCAGGAGCTCAGACACCCTCTTCTGGCTTATACAGCATGCGTATACATGTGTGTATACATGCACAGACACAAACACAGAGATACATATAAACACATACACACACACTCATACACAAAGAAGAGTAAGCAGCAGAAATTAATTTACCACAGTTCTGGAAACTAGGATGTTTAAGACTAAAGGGCCTGACAGGCTTGGTATTTGGGAAAGACCTGTGCCCTGGTTCATAGATGACATTTTCCAGTTGCATGGCTGCAGGGACAAATCAATCATCCAGAGCATCTTTCAGAAGATTCCCAAGACTTATAACCTCCAAAGCATCTCTATTCCTCAATACGCTCACCTTTCATAAAATGCCAGTGTGAAAATTGGAAGGGGGACACAGACATTCATATTACAACAACTACATTACTGTTGGATTTTCATAGCTGTCTAAGAGGGAAATGCAGCCGCTATCCCAGAAAAATGGTGAAGAAGGGATTTCCTGCCTTTTTTCCTGTTTTGTTCATGGAGTATCCTCACCATCATGGTGTGAATTTACCACATTTAAATCCAAGTCCTAGTATCGCAACCCCAGGACTGATAAAGGTGTAATGTAGTGCCCTGACATTGGACCCAGCAAGCCAGGCTGCTGTGGTTCCAGTACTGGAGCCAGAATTTTATTAGTTGCCTCCTGGATATTTCATAATTTTGAAAGCAGCAGTGCTTCTCATGCTTGTGATTTATGTATGGCAAAATGAAACGCTAGTTTTGGTGGGGATTCCATGGTGGAAAAACAAGGGCAGAAGGAAACTGTGAGATCACATACAGAGGTGGGTAAACATGAGTCACTGACTTTTCCTGTTTGTGGCAGTGAGCTGCAGCTGCTACAGGCTGACGGGTTCATTTCAGAGTCCCTGGTGCAGCTGAGGCCAGAATCTCCTCACACTGCAGAACAGAACTATAGGAGGAGCCAATGAGTCAGCATGAACCAACATTTGGATTTATCAAGGAAAAGATCTCATACAGACTTAACTATGTTGAGAGAGTGAGAAGAAGTTAGCACTGACTTCTCAGGAATGTTTTGTTTGGGTCTGTGAGGGGGCTTGGGAGTAAAGGGCTTGTCACCAGGCCTGGCAACCCGAGGTGATCCTGGGGTTCACCTCAAGTTTGGAAGGAAAGAGCCACCTGGCTGAGTTGTTCTCTGACCTCTACATAAATTATATACATGTTACAGCAATGCTCTCTCTCTCTCTCTCTTTCTCTCTCTCTCTCTCTCTTTCTCTCTCTCCACACACACTACATATATAAATAATTATAAAAAGTAAAAATTAAGACAAATGTCATGTTTAAGTGTCTTAAAAATAGCTAACTACATATATGATTTTGGTGGCTCTTTAGCTACAATGTTCAAAGTAACATGTCCTAGTTCCTTGTTTATCCACTGAGCTTCCATGTAGTGAATGTTCTAGTAAGGTGATTTCTGAGCTGTGACTTATATAGGTTTACAGACAGGTAAGATAAAAATTTCAAAAAGATCAAAGGACTCCTTAGATATAGGGGTTAGGACAAGGCTCAATATGGTTTGATTGTAAATGTATTTAATGATATCATAAAATTTATCAGAAAAAAAATAGATTATTGTCCTGTCGTAGGTGGCTTGGAAATTCTTGCAAGAGACTCTAAACCCAGAGTAAGGCGATCTTTTCCATTTGTAGGTCCTTTTAAGCCCACACCTACCCACTCTACTCTCAGTTGATTGACATAAATAGAATTGTATTATCGTGTGAAATTCATAGTTTTTCTTTTTTCATGTCTGCTGAAGGGATTTTTGCCTTTCTTAGCTTAATTTTCAGGCTTTTGTAGAGCAAGAATGTGTATGCAGGAGATGCAGTGGTTTGAGTGTGATCACTGTCTAGTCTTGTTTCTCATTAGGAAGCCCTTTAAAATGATCTTTCTTGTTTCATTATAAAAAATATAAAATTAAAAAATAAACTTTCAACTATTTCACTTTCAAACCCTTCCATCATTCCTTCCTTTTCTTTTCTTTTCCCTCTTCAATAAGTTAATTTTCCTAAAATTAGCTTTCCTCTCAAGCTAAAATATCTCCCACAGCCCATATTTTTCAACCTGCCAATGTAGGTCACCACACTGTGGTGGCCCTTCCCCACCAGAGTCTTTCCTGGTTCCTAACATCTTCACTGTCCTCTCAACACATCCAGTTCACTTTTGCCAAAGGTTTCATGGACAATCCCAGAGAGAATGTCCTCTCTCAGGTACTTCCAAAAGTCTCTGTCCCAACAATTTTTCTCCCTTGAGTTCATGGCCATGACTCACTCTCTTTCTCCAGAAACAAGAACAGACTCCCTCTAGGTGAAGCCACCCATATGTGACTGGAAAGGTGGTAGTAAAAACCTCCCTGCCTGATACAGACTAATTCCCCCTCCCGGCAACAGAGGTTGCCCAACCTCTTCAGCTTGCTCTGTGTTTCTCATCTTTGCATCACAGTGGCTGAAGGCCTGAGCCATTCAAGAGAGAAAAGATTGATTTTGTGTCAAGGTTTCAAAGAATTTCAGTCTTTCATGGCATGGAGGGCATGGCAGAATGGCCACAGTGGTGATGGAAGCTGGTGGTGTCAGCTGGTGTTTAGTGACAGACTACGAAGCAGAAAGAGCACATCAGAGGCAGAGGTGTGACTTACAAAGGTCCACTTCTGGTGACCTTCCCTACTAGTTGGACCCTACCTCCCACAAGCACCACAATCTTCATGTCACAAGCTGTGGGGAAGGAGCTGCGTGTTCACAGCAAGAGCCTGTGGTAGGTAGGTGGGGGACACTTCAGTTCAAACCTTAACCAATGTTTTCTGTTTTCAGTATTTAAACTTCTGATTCTAAGTTTGAGGTCTGCCTACACTACAGAATAAAACCATGTTTCAAACAGCGCACACATACACACAGAATTTACATTTACTCATGGTAGTCAGTATAGTATATAATAAAGCTGACTTAGGGTATTATCTTAGTTAACTTCAGCTGCCAATTGACACAGTCTAGAGTCATTTGAAAAAGTGTCAACTCAGGGGCTGCTAGATCAGATTGGTTTGTGGCCATGTCTGTGATGAACTGTGTTCATTGATAATGGACAGACTGTAGAAGGCACATTTAGATTATGGAAGGCACATTAGATGGAGGGGACAGAGGCTATGTGATATTTGGTTCTGCCTTTACTGAGTAAGGTCAGACAAGTGAGAACCTTCCCAACATATGGAAAGACAAAGTTGTGTACCTACAAGTGCTTCCATTGTCAGGAATCCTGACCTGCACCAAGAGTCCCAGTGTCCTGTTTGTCAAGCCAAGAAGAAACGCCAACCAAACACCCATGGAGGACTCTTGCCTGTCAGGCACTATGCTTTGCTTTCCTGTGTGGTGGGTGTCATGAGTCCCTTCGTTCTGGCTGAGGAAACTGCAGTTCTAGGATGCTGCCAGGAACTGGAGTCTTTATTCCAAGATAAACAAACTAGCAATTACCATAATAGTTTGAAAGTTCACTATATGGGGAGAAAGTATGTATGGTGAGGTGTGAAGGGCTTGAGATTGCCAAAACTGCTGCTCCTCAGAGCCTGACACCCAGAGTCAGAGCCGGGGCCATGATGTTTCTGTACTGCACGGGTCCTGCTACCTTCAGAGCATCACACATTTGTTCTTTTATTGCGACAAATTCCTCAAAGATGTTGGTGAAGTTTCTCATTCTAACCAAAGCAGTGTATGATAACAGCCTCCAACAATGCAAATGAGCTATCTTGAGGAAGGTGCCTTCCCTAAGTTGTGCTGGTTCACTCACTTCACAGGCTAGCAGAGGTCAGAAGGGCTGACACAGCTTTAAATCATCAACCCTCCCTGCTGTCTCCTATATGCTCTGCATTTGGCTCAGCTCCCTGCCTGGATTAGCAAGACTACTGCCACGCTGCGTAGCAGTGAACACTTCAGATTTCCCCCATTTGACACAAGTTTCGTTTTGTTTTAAATAAAATGCACACTGATTAAAAGTCGTGGTGAGGATATGTGGTATCTAATTCATCTTTATAGGAAACAGTGTATAGTGTTTTTATTTCATACAATGTATAGAGATTCCCAGCCAGCCCGCAGGCTTTCTAGTTGGCAAAAGTGACTAAGATACTCTCTGGTTTTGGATGTCCAGCCTCAAGTGTGAGGGAAAAAGAATTGTCAAAAAAGCCTTCTTTTTAATCTTTGTTGTCATCTGTCCACTGACTTTAGCCTGACAGTGGGGGAACAGCATAGGAGCAAACTAGATCCTTTGAATGTGGGTGATGTTGTATGCCTGGGGCAGACTGTGGGGCCACTGGCAGTGAGACCAGGATTTACCCCTACTGCTTGTACTGGCTTTTTGGGAACCCATTTTCCTTGGAGGGATACCTTACTCGGCCTAGATAAAGTGGGGAAGACCTTGGTCTTGCCTCAAAGCAATGTGCAAGACATAATTAATTCCCCATGGGAAGCCTTAGTCTCTCTAAGGAGTGAATGGGGTGGGAGGTGTCAAAGGGAGTGGGGTGAGGGGAGGGAGCGGGAACTGGGGAAGGAGTGGGAACTGGGATTGTTATGTAAAATGAGAAAAGATACTTTTAAAAAAAACAATAGAAATTTAAAAAAATAAGAATTAATCTTTGTTGTTTGGTTTGATTGGGTTTGAAATACAGTCACTCTTTGAAGTCAAGGTAGGCCTCCAAGGTCACACCCCACCATCTCAGCCCCTGTGGTGGGTCACAGGTTTGTGGTCTCAACCCCCTGTGGTGGGTCACAGGTGTGCCATCTCTGCCCCCTGTGGTGGTGTTTCAGGCGTGTCATTGCACCCCATAACCCTCTCTTCTGGTGCATTCTAAGCACCTCAGATGCAAGGGGCCTTCAGGGTCCACAGCTCTTCTCTGTGGTAATGGCTAACCACACACACAGGCTCAGGTACAGGTGTGATCATTCTGCCTCAGGCCCTTGGGCCTGATGAATTTCTCCCCAGGCTGAAGCCACAGGCTTTTCTCTGTGAGGAGATTGAATTGTGGACCTGATAGGTGCAAAGCTTGAGCAATGATGAAGCCCAGTGATTCAGGCAGAGCATGGAAGAAAAGTGGGGACCTCACCGAGGTCTTTAGACTTCAGACCTTCCCCTGAGTCCACTTTAGTAGGCTCTCTGTAGATGTGTCTACACATTGACACACATTTTCTTCTGGCAGGATCATGCAGGTCTCCATGAATCTCTTTTCTGTCTTAAGTAGCTCACATTTCTATAGTATATTTACTAAAATCCGTGGCATCAGCATTGGCACACTTTTATTTAAACCCACATGTCAGTCAGATTGCCTCAGATTTCCATGACATCCCTTTTCTGTTCTAGGTTCCCGTTTATGACAGCCTATTTTCATGTTATGTGTCTCTTTAGGATTCCCTTGGTTACTGTTGTCTCAGAATTTTCTGGTCTTTTATGAGTTTCTTAGTTTGGAGGAGTATTGCTCTGCTGTGACTTGGTGGTGGTCTCATGACTAGACTGCGGTCATGGGTTTGAGGAGGAAGACTACATGCTGACAGCATGCCTCCTAAGCCATCCATCGAAGGTAGTGCCAGTCCAGTTTCTCACTCCGATCTTCCTCTCTGCTTCTCACCTTTCCATACTCACTCTTGAAAGTGGCCACTGCATCCTAACTAATCACACTTGAGGGACACAGAGAGCAACTACAGCTACTTCAAGGTAGAAGATTTTCTATTAATACACAGAATTCTTTTTTCCATTAAAAATATATATTTGAAATTAGTGTAAATCAGTAAACATAACTTTACATTATATATTAATTTAAAGTAATTCCTATAAGTTTTAATAGTAAACTCTTCAAAATCATCTAGTTCAGTACACATCAAGTCCCTGACTCAGACAAAACAAAACAGATCTAATACTGGAGGTGAAACTCAAGTACCTAGAGTGGCGACAGTAGGGTCGGGTGGGTGAGGACACTGAGCCAGGCATGGTGTGTGGCAGATTGTAAGCAAATTGCAACTCTTAGGGTCACACCTGACCCTGTCAAGTGCTGCTAAGCAGAAAAATAGGCCATCTTCCTGCTCCTACTTAAAAGCAGGCACTGGTGAGCTGGACTTTTCCATGGTTTTTGAAATGGAGACAAATGAGTTCATATGTTCACATATTTTATGCTTGTTCAGCATAATCTCTGGAGGAACTGGCTGGTAGATGAATCTCTGCACATATTATCAATAAGGAGCCAGCCTCAACAATATACTGAGATATCAGATCACCCCACTGGCCTTAATGTCTAACTAGAGTGGTCACTCAGTACTCAACCTTGGTATGCCTCCCACTTTGCCTTTGTTCTAATCAAGCTAATAGTTTATATTCTTCCTTTTCTGATCTGTTTTATTAGCATGTTGTGGGAGCCCATAGAAGTGAGTCCACGCCATCTTGACTTAGGGTTAGAGAGTTCAAACTTGTTGAGCTCCTTTAAGGTGAAGTTACCATAAGTCTTTCCTAGATAACAGGAAGCTTGGCCTAAGGTGTAGCCACTGGGTGTTTTGCTCCTCAATGTTTTGAACTCTTGTTTGTTCCTTGTATCAGGATAAAAAAATATTTTTGCCCTCTCCTTGGGTTTAAGGTACAAAATGGTTATGAAAAATAAACTTGAGGCTATAGTACTCACTGACAGTCCTCATGATTCTATCCTATATTTGTTTCTTCTATGTCTCTGTTATTTCTACCTGCAATTTCTCAATCCACATGGTTCCTTTCAAGCAAGAATGAACAAGCTGGGTGGGACCCAGCAGCAGATGTCATTGCCCAGACACGCCTACAACAGCATGTAGATGGTCAGGTAATATGTTTTAATTTGGCATTTTGTAGATGTACATAACACACCTGCTTGGCCTCCCAAGTGCTAAGATTACAGATGTGTGCGACCAGACCTAGCTTCTTTAGTCAATTTTTTAGCAGCATCATGTGTATTCTACAGTCGGTATTAAATAGATCACTATTCATTTTTGTGGTACATGGAACCATCTTAAATATTTTTGAACCTAAACTCACAAGTATCAGAAGTTTGCCCTCCCCCTGCCTTGTAGTTTTATGGCTGTTTTGCCAAGGCCAAAGTTCCCAGTCCTCTGTGTAGAGCAAGGAGGTACTTAGCTTTTAAGTGGAGAGTCAATTGGAAGCTTCTGATGTCTAGGTCAGCATTAATTAATTAATGATGATGTAGTCAAGGCTGTTTCTGAGGAAAGCCAAATAGCTCAGGAGTGACTTTGCCTGCTGTGCTCCACTGGGATCTCCAGGCCGAGAGCACAGAGGCAACCCAGCCTAATTAAACACAAGCTCCTCATTACTTAACTCGTAAGTGCACACCTTTCCATTGGTGCCGGTCTTTCAGAGTACCAAGTCTCACCACCATCATATGTGTTAAGATTCTATGTTTCTTGTTTGGCTGTACACAGTGATTATGGCTAGCAGTGTTGTGTGTTTTGGGTGACATGTGAAAGTGCTCTCAACTATACCAGAATTTGATCTGGGCTAGTGGGCACCAGCATGTAACCCAGTGACTTAAGCATGGCAATAATTCTGCCACTGGCATGCACCCATAAACATCATCCTTTAGAAATTTGAGGCAGCTTAGGTAAGCTGTTCTCCTGAATATAAAGGTAGTATAGGCAGGCCTCGAACTTCCAGCCAGTAGTCTCCCAAGCCATTGGGATTATAGACTTATGCCATCAAGACATGATTTTAAGTTTTTGTTGTTGTTTTATTTTTAAAGATAAATGAGATTTAAGTTTGTTTCCTGCAGACCAAGGCAATGGCTTAATCTTCAAAGTGGTTAACTGATGAACTTGGCTAAAGGTGAGACAGTACTTCAGGGATCCTGCTTCATGAAAGAGTCTGCCAGAAATTCTACAGGGCACAGAAGAGAGTGACTGACAAACTGCCAATACAGGCAGAAATGTCTTTGAAATTTCCTGTTTCATGGAAAATTCTTCTGAATACCATGGGCCTGTAGGCTAAAGATGGATGCCCCACTGTTACAGAAGAATGTGGGTGACTGTCCAGGCAGTGAGATGTCTCTGTCAATCCTAGAGTATTGGAGGTTGCTTACAATGCAATTCCTCTTAACTTAGGTAATATATCTTTCTAGAGTCTTTGATAGAGTTGAAGAATAAGTAGTTATAGTTATACTTTTTCTTAGTTAAGATAAAAGATTAAAGTAGGTATAAGTGTTTTAACTATAACCCTTGCTTGATCACTGTTTTGTTATATGTAACTTTACTATGTTAAAAGTAAAACCTTTTTATCTGAATAGAAAGGGGAAATGGTGTGGTAAGTCCTTTTGTCTGTGTACTGCTTTTATTGGTTAATGAGTAAAACTGTTTCAGACAGTGGCTTAGCAGAATAGGGCAAGGCTGGAGTTCTAAGCAGATAGAGGAGAAAAGAGTAGGCAGAGTAAGGAGAAGCCATGAAGCCACAGCAAGAGACAGACGCAGGAGACAGACCTGGACAGAACCTTCCCGGTAGGCCACAACTATGTGGTGATACACAGATTAATAGAAATGTGTTAATTTAAGATATAAGAGCTAGCTAGCAATACACTTAAGCTACTGGCTCGAAAGTATTGCAAATAATATAGTTTCTGTGTGATTATTTCAGGTCTGGGTGACCTGTAATGAACGAGCAGCCACTGGCAACACGTCTGTGCTGTGTTTTAACAGGGGGAGTGCTTCACAAAGTGCAAGGTCCATGAAGAGCAGGAGTGGGAGGAGCCAGGGAAACTGAACTTTTTTTTAATTTTTTTATTTTTATTTATTTATTTATTTTTTTTTTTAGCTAACCCAGTCCTGTAATAACAGCTTAGCTCACTCCTGGCAGTGATTGTCTCCTGACCATGACCTAGTCATCTCCTACAGGTTCCCCTCCCAAGACAGTCCTATTGGCAAGAGAATTTCATCAGCACCTTCCGGCTTTCATTGTTTCCACTGAGAAGTCAGGTGTAATTCTGATAGGTCTACCTTTATATGTTACTTGGCCTTTTTCCTTTGCAGTTCTTAAAATCTTTCTTTATTTTGTATGTTTAGTGTTTGAGTATTATGTCACAAGGGGACTATTTTTTTTTTTTTGATCCAGTCTATTTGGTGTTCTGTAACCTTCTTGCATCTTCATAGGTATATTTTTCTTTAGGATGGGAAAGGTTTTTTTTTTTTTAATTATTTTGTTGAATATATTTTCTGGACTTTTGAGTTGGACTTCTCTTTCTTCTGCTCCCACTGAGTTTACTGCCTTGGGCCTGCTTGTGCAAAGGTCACTGGCTTGGGCCTTCTCCAGCAGATGTTGTTGGCTCAGGCCTGCTCCTTTGGAGGTTTCTGACTGGGGCCTGCTCCCCCAGCAGTGGTTCTCTTGTACCTGCTCCTGTGAAGGTTGCTGCCTCGGGCCTGCTCCAGCTGAGGTTGCTGGCTCAGACCTGTTCCAACAGATGTCCCTGGCTTGGGCCTGCTTCCTTGGCAATTGCTCCCTTGTACCTGCTCCTGTGAAGGTTGCTGCCTCAGGCCTGCTCCAGCTGAGGTCTATCCCTATGGAGGTCACTGCTTTGGGCCTGCTCTGGAGGATGTTGCGTGGAGGTTGATGCTTTGAGCCTGCTCTGGCTGAGATCACTGTCTCAGGCCTGTTCCCACAGACGTCCCTGGCTTGGGCCTGCTCCTGTGGAGTTCCCTGGCATAGTCTTGTAGAGGTCTGTGGCTTAGGCCCCAGCTGTCTTTCTTAACCCCATCTTCTCAGGGCTGTTAGATGTCAGTTGACACACAGATGTTCTAACAGAAACAGCAGGTTGCAAAATGTACAATTTCTGAAGAGTTGCTAAATAGAAATAAGAATCATGAACTCCAGGGGCTGCCAAAAGTTTAGACTGATGTGTCTCATTCTCATTCTATAAACAGCACAAATCTCTCAATCTAATTTGTTGGTTTTGTTTACTCTTGTTTTAAAAACAAAGTGTAGCTATGTGTCCAAGCTGGCCTTAAAGTTGCCATCTTCTTGCCTCTGTCTACCGAGTGCTGGTACTAAAGCCATGTGCTACTATGCTTGCTTTCAAGAACTTGTTCTTAAGGACAGTTTCCAACAGTCAAACCCTACTAGGTCAACCTAGTCTAATGTGGTCAAGTCAACAAGGGAGAGTGTGATAAAGGCACTTCCAGGGGACCTCACCAAGCAAAGAGAGGAGAGTCATGTGTTTAGACAAGGGATAGGTAAGTGCATAGAGTGAAGAAGTTGGCAAGATGGCTTAGTGGTAACAAGTTGTCTTCTGTCCTCCACTTTTGCACACACACTAAACAAACAAACAACATCTAATAAAAGTGAGGGAGAAAGCCTTGTGATAGATTCAAAGCCAAATATGGTATGCAGCTGTTTCTTCTGAATTTAAAAGTTCCCTCCTAGGAGCCAGGACTAAGATTCAGGAAGTAAAGGAAATTTGCAAGTCCTAGGAAGCTCAGAAAGACACAACACAAGTTAGCACCTCTCTCCCCAACGGACACAATGGCTGCTGGAGTAGACTCCCTTAGATGTTGCTAGATACTCCCAACTGGAGATAGACTCTAGGGATGCAGATCGAGCTGGTGTGGGTTTTATGATGATGAAGCTGCTTTAAGTCACCTGTGCTCCAATAAGTAACTCCAATGAACTAGTTGGTCCAGCATACTGGACTCCAAAGAACTGTTCTTAGTGTCCTAACTGGAGTGCATAGAGCTTTATGGATGTGTCTCAGGGAGAAGCCAGGACAAACAAGCCATGAGCAGCAGCATTATTTTTGTTAAAGGACAACCTACTTCCTTGGTAAATATATAAATTAAGATTGCTGTGGTTGAGCATTGTGGAACACATAATCCCACTACTGTAGTGGCTGAGGCAGGAGGATTATTTGAGCCCAGTTCAAGATCACCAGTGGGTTACATATTAAGAGGCTTTCTCAACAAACAAAAATACACTCCCTCCCACAAAAAAAAAAAAAAAAAAAAAAAAAAAACAAGCCCAAACAAAAAGAGCTAGGTGTGGTAGTATATTTACAGATGGAATCCCAACACTTAGGAGTAGAGGCAGAAGATCATCCTCAGCTGCATGATGAGTTTGAGGTCAGCCTGGGCTACTACATTTTTAAAAAACCTGTATGAAAAGAAAAAAAGGTAACTTGAATTTCTAAATAGAACATAGGTTGGCTTACCCGTGTGTAGCAACCAAGACTACTTCTCTAACTCTGAGACTGACAGGCAGAGGTGTGTACTCCGTGGATCTCATACTCAAATAGCACCACACTTGAGTGTGGCTTATGGGAATGAGATTTTAGCCTGTGTTCTGGTGTTAATCGACTGAAATGTTTTTAGAGATTCATATCAGCACAGCAAGATGTACATAATTCTGACTGAAACAACAAAAAGACAAATAGATGTAAAATGCTGAAGTTGCCTGAACAAGGAACAGAAACAAACCTTGAAAGGAATGTAGTCACTTGGTGACTTTTAAACATCCTTCACTTACAATAAGACCCTGAGAGGTGGAGGAAGGGCTGTGGGGTAAAGCTGGATTTTACTCTGAAGAAGCAATGTTGTGAGTCTTCTGACTTCTATAATGTTATCCCTAATCTCACTGGAGGGGGACATTGGTAGGACAGCAAGGGTAACTCATTGTTTAGAGTGTCTGAACCTGACCTGACCTATCTAAAGTTGAGAAGATGCAGGCATTGGTAGAGTTGAGGAGAAAGAACAGAGAGATGGTTCTGTAGAGGGCAGCAGGGCTGCTCTTCTGTGAATGGGAAGAAGGCATGTCTATGTTGTTTTTTTGGGAACCAGAAAGAACAATCCACACAAAGTGTACTGCAAGAAACTAGAGGCAATGCCCAGAGCCTGCGAGGTGCAGCCATGTGCACAAGTTCATGTCTCTAAGAATGACTGAAAATACAGGAAAACATAAGCTACAGTCAACATTGGACAACTCAGAGAATAAACATTCAGGGAAACAGCACTGGGCAAATAGGAATGTGTCAATCCTGTATCCTCCTCCTCCTCCTTCTTTCTTTATGAACTGGAAAGAGGATTCTGGGGATGTAAAGTCAGATTTTCTTCCTGTTGAGGAAGACAGAGCCTGCCTAGCTGGGAAGTGTTGGTATGGGAGGTCCTTCGGCCTTTGTGTTGCTTTCATTGGTTAATACAGAAACTGCTTTGGGGCTGTTGATAGGGCAAAATTTACGTAGGCAGGGAAAACTAAATGGCATGCTGGGATAAAGGAGGCAGAATCAGAGAGACGCCATGGATCCACCAGATACAGATGCTGGAAATTTTACCCAGTATGCCACTGCCACATGGCAATACACAGATTAATAGAAATGGGTTAAGTTAAGATGTAAGAATTAGTCAATAAGGAACTAGAGCTAATGGGCCAAGCAGTGATTTATTAATACAGTTTCTGCGTGGTTATTTTGGGGCTAAGCTAGCTGGGCAGCTGGGACAAACAAGCAGCCCCTCCTTGCAACAAAGTGTGGATTTTGTTTGTTTTGTTTTGCAGGGCTTGAGATCAAACCAAGGGACCCCAGACACCTAGACACACCTCCATGGCTTATTTTGAAGGAAGCTAGTGTTGACCAAAATGTTGCTATTCACCTTTAAGTTCTATAATTGGGGAATAAAATGACTACAATATTTTTTATTGCTTATGAACCATCAGAAAAGTTACCAAATTGTCTCATGCTGGGTCAGATCTCTTCCTCCAAGGTTTCTGCTGAAGGGACAATGGCATCCTCTGCCATCCATCCCACCAGTATTTGGTGATGTCACAATGGTCTCACTGTGTGGCAGCAGTGTATTTATTCACTCACATTCATTAAGTCTTCCAGGAGAGGCGCTCTTCAGAGAGGGAGGCCAGCTGACAGAAGAATTGTGGAGAGCAGAGGCTTGAAACTGGGCAGCGAAGCAGATTTGCAGAGAAAACTGGCTCCCCTCTGAGCCTTTGGTTTTGGCTTCTGGATCTCCCCATTAGTGTAAAACAAACCAAAAACAAAAACAAAAAAAATGAGAGTTTTATCCACCTCCATTTGTTCTCACTATTATGTAGTTCATCAAGCTGTTGAAAGAAATACCTAATATCCTATGGCCTGTTTCAGAATTTGTGAGATTGAGAGAATTCCAGGGTGGACTATGTGTCACACCTCAGCCTGGCTGGACATGTGTGCGCATCCTTCCCATTACTTGGATTAGCCACAGGCCATTGATCCCTAACCCCAGCCCCTGCCTCCTTTGGCTTTTAATGTTCAAAGTTTGTCACATCACGGCACTCTTATTTTCTTATTTCTTCCACCAGCTGAGCTTTTCCACTCTATCACCCAAAATTCTATGTCATTTTTCTTCCTTTTTGGCCAAATATTTATTAAGTACAAAATTCTTTGTGTCACTGAGTCCTGCTGTAATAATTCTACTTACATGTTATTTTATGTGTTGCATAAGTATATCGGAAGGATAGATACACCTCAGTCATCCTGTGAACTGCTTCAAGAGACGGAAGAGTGTAGAGATTGTATTTTCCTCCATCATGGAAAAACTCACCCCTTGCATATTTCCTAAGTTTATTTTCCTTCCTTATCTATTTTCTATTTTTTTTAAAGTTTGTTTTTATGAAGAACTAGGAAAGTAATGCCTACTTTCTATGAACACAGACAAGCATTAAGAAACTCACTTCTACTCTCACCAAAGGTGAAAACATCCATGACTTCTTTGCTGTCTCACATCTTTCTGAATTTTATTCAGCATTTAAAATAAATCCCAGCGACCTCAATAAATTAATATGATATTGAAGATGAGATGGTATTCAACAAAAGGTCTCACAAAAAAACAAGATGGTAGGAACTCATCCCCTGCTCAGGGAACCCTGCATCCAGAGAGTTCTCTTCTTAGATTGCTAGCTTCCCCACTGCACCGCCTTCTGCTGCCAGCCACCTAGGCTTGAGAAGACAAGGGCAAAAAGAGCAGCGGGGCGGGGCGGGGCGGGAAGGGACGGAGAGGAGGAGCTACAGTGCTGCTACCAATCAGGGCTCTGTTCTGCTTGCCCTTGCCAACCAATGAGGGATCTCTGAGACGACCTTATTGTAGGCAGTCCTTGAACAGTCTTGACCCACAGCTTTTGCGGCTCTCGGCCGACGGGCCCATAGACCCCGCCCTTCCAAGATTCCACCCAACTAGACTCCGCCCCTCGAAGCCCGCCCCACATGACCCCGCCCCCTCGAAGCTCCACCCCCGGGACGGGACCGGGGTGTGAGGTGCGGGGGGTGCTGTGGGCTGGTTCGTCCTGCTCTGCGGCGGCGGCGGCGGCGGCGGGTCGGATCAGCTTCCCGATTGTCCTTAGATCCCGAGCTACGGAGCTGAGCGTCGTTGACTGCAGCGGCGGCGGATCGGATCAGCCTCCTGATTATCTCAGATCCTGAGCTACGGAGCTTAGCAGAGCAGGTAAGGGGCCGGTGGACAGCGGCGCCTCTCGCAGTCCCGGCTCCTGCGGCTGCGCTCTCTGAAACCGCCGCCGGCCTCCAGGCGCCTCGCGCTAGCACCTTGCGGAGAGGCGGGCAGAGGAGGGGGTGCAGGCGCGGGCGGATCCTTGGACTGTGGGGCGCTGCGGGACGCGGCAGCTGAGCCAAGGCGGGAAGACCTGCGGGAGATGAGACTGCGGGGGACAAGGACCTGCTAAGTAGTAAAAAGGCTTTTTTATCTCCTTCGGCCAGAAGACGTCTTTACTTGAGTCCTGTTTAATTCAGGTTTATTAGACTCTAGGCATTGCGAGTTCACGGAGTTCACCGCGATGTTATTTGCTCTTTTACTTAAAGTAGCCTTTTTTTCGAGAATCTGTTTGGGAACGTTTACCTAAGTGACAAGTAGACCCAGCACTGTGACTGGTGACTCACCTTTATCTGGGCTGAAGTGGGGAGGGAAGGGTGAAAGGAATGGGGGAGGAGTGTTCAGATGGTGCCGGTGCGGGTTCGAGAGTACTGTGGGGGTGGACCTGCCGCTGTCATGCCACGGATGGGAGTGAAATTGTGGTTTTCCCCCAAGTTCCTCCTTCCCTCTCTCTCCCTCTCTCTCCCTTTCCCTTCTTTCTTTTCCTTTTTCTTCCCCTCCTTCTTCAACCAACAGCAGTGAAACAGAAAAGCCTTTTAAAAAGCAGTCTGTGGACTTTAGGCTACAGGACTGCACCTGCTGCTTGAACACTTGTCAGACACATCCTAGGCAATTCAATACGTGATTAAAATGGTCTTGGAAAAAGTACCTTGAGTGACTGTTAACTTTTCTTTAGCCTGCCCAGCATGCCATCTGCCCACAGGTGAAATGATACCGCCCACTGAGGTTTAGAAGGCTAGCGTCTGTGCGCAGTGATGCCTTTGAAGTGCCTTCTCCTTGCCCAGGTGCACACAGGTTCCCTTAGGTGTGTTCATAAAGCTCACAGCACTTGCCAGTTATTTTTCCCCGGGGACAACTGTGCAGAAAATGCCCGTTTTACAGTCACAAGAACGGAAAGCTCTTGTGATGAAAGAAACTATAGCGCGGACACTTAACTAGCACTTTATCTGAGATCTGAGTAAGACTTGAATTTATCAAGCACAGTACAGGATCAGAGATGGTCATTTTCAAGAAATACCTTCTTTTAGTTTTTCTAGGCAGCTACTAAGATAGTTTGAAAGTTCCCAGAAAGGTAATTTTCCACACAGGTAATAATAATAATAATAATAATAATAATAATAATAAATCTGATAGTGCTTCATGAGAGTCTATTGAAATATTTTGGGGAGAGGTCTTTGCAAATCCACTAGTTTTCCACTGCACATCTAACTTAGCCGTGTCTTTCAGAAGTTTTGTGAATTGGTCTGAAAGAATGAGGATGCATTTTGATGGATATTGATTATAAGATGACTTTGAGCAAAGTTTTTACATTTGTGGAAGGATTAAAAATGTAGCAATAATTTTTTTATTAGAATAATTCAAGCATAGGAATTTACGTAGCCACTATGGGGTGATGTCATGGCTTGGGGAACTCTAGAAGATTGTTAGGTTTTGTTAAAGGAATTAAGAACATTGAAACATCTCATGAATTATTAAATGGAATTGTTCTTATGAAGTAATCCTTTTTGTGTTTTATGTAACACACTGTGCTGTATTACAGGCATACTACATTTTGTTATAACTTACTGACCTGCTCTATAGTATCTAGGGTATCACCTCTGCTGTAATGATGGGGATTTGGGAGTGGGAGGGTAAACAGGCTCCCACTCTCAGGGGAAGGAGGCTCTTGGGAGCACTGCCAGGCCCTGGGATATGTGGGCACCGGAGGGTGAGCAGTTGTAAGTGGTAAAAGATGCCCTGGAGTCAGCTGCATAGAGTGCGTTTCCCTTTTGAAGCAGCATCCAGGCTAACCCACACTGCCGTCAGTTTAAGGCTCTCTAAGGGCCAGACTTAGGTTAGGTGTGCTCCAGTCTTTGACTATGTTTTCAGTTTTGTTTTTTTCCCCTATAGGCTCTCGCTATGTAGACCAGCCTAGTCTCTCCAACACCAGCCTTCTTTACACTCAGCTTCAATGTTTGGAATGAGTGGAATCTTGAGCTTTCTCAAGCTAATGAGCTGGGAATGTATACGGACAGCTTTAAGCAGTGTCCATTTGCCTATGGTGGGTGCTTGGCCTTCTAACTCAGAGTCTTCATTTTGAGAAGCACATTGATAGCAGGTGAACTTCACAGGGCATGCACTTGTGCTGCTCAGGTTAGGAATGTAGACTGGTCACAGAGAAGAGCAGCAGCACTGGGGAGCTGTGAAGTGTTGAATTAAGAGCAGCAGGGCTGCGTCCCCGGCACCCGGCCGCCCGCATGGCTAGCTTATGCCCAGAAATAATTACACGGAAACTGTATTCTTTCAAACACTGCCTGGCCCATAAGTTCCAGCTTCTTATTGGCTAGCTCTTACATATTGTTCTAACCCATTTCTAATATTCTGTGTAGCCCACGAGCTGGCTTACCAGGGAGGATCTTAACCTGTGTCTGTCTGGAGCGGGAGAATCATGGCGACTCCTTCACTAAGCTTCTTTCTCCCAGAATTCTCTTCTGTCTACTCCGCCTACCTAATTTTCTGTCCTATGAGGGCCGAGGCAGTTTCTTTATTATAATTAACCAATGTCCTTCCTCCATCAGTGAAGGGCAGGAAAAGCCACATTGTTAGTTGACTCTGTGACTTAAAATCTCTTGGAAAGGGTTTTCCTGTATCTGTAGGTAGAGAAGTCTGAATGTCAAGAATCAGTTAGTTTTGAGGGTTGTGACTTCTTTTTTGGCAAATGGAAGTTTGTTATCAAGATTTGGAGTTGAACTCAGGCTTAAAAGGATTATGGAGCCATGAGCCAGATTTACCATGCTTCCACTGACTGTATTGCTTAATTTCTTCCTAATATGTCTTTTGATGTAGTGTATTTAAATTTAACTCGGTCCCTAGGAGAGTACAGAGTATCTGGTCTCTTCCCTGGGGACCCCCTCACCCACACTTGGTACCAATACCCCCTAATCTAAGGCTGGATGCTCAAGTTCTAGGTACAAAATGACCTGTACTTGTGTGTAGCCCGCATGCTTTGAACCATCTCTAGATGACAAGGACTGCAGATCCTTTCCTGTTACAGCACAGAGGGCACCCGAGTAGCTGCTAGGCTTTGTTGTTTAAGGAATGATGATGGAAGTCTGTTTGTGCTCCTCTTCTGACCCACACTTGACTGGATCCTGAGATGGGGAGATGCACAGGTGAGAGGCGCGATTGTGCCTGGCTGAGTTTTTTCCAGGGCTGGGTTGTCTTAATTTTTAAAATTACACTTGTATGTTCATCTGTTGCATGTGCACATGCATGCATATACTTGCCACAGTGAGGGACAGAAGTTAAAGGACAACTGCTTATCCACATGGGTTCCAGGAATCAAACTCAGGTTTGGTGGCAAACACCCTTACCCACTGAGCCCTCTCAGTGATTCACTGAACTCTGATTTGTCCCTTTTTTAAATTTTTTTAAAAATTTTTTTTAAATGTGCCATAGTCAAAATACAGATTAGGCCCTTTTTTCAGGTTTGGGAGAGAAGCTGATGAGACTTTGGGGGCTGTGGGTATCGAGGAAATCAATTGACATTGTTTTGAAATATTTATAGTCATTTAAACTAGGTCAGAACCCTACATTTAGGGTTTTTTCAAAATGGTGATCATTTCACCCTCAACACAAAATGTAGGCTAGTGATTCTCAAACCTTTGTGGACTGTGAAAATGTGGCCCGCTGCCCTATTCCAGAGTGTCTGATTTGATCCCTGCTTCTTGTAGTTCTGGTCATTTCCAAGTTTATGCGATGCTGCTGACATGTGAAAACTATTTTATGAGTCCTAGGAGGAGATACAAGCGTCATTGTTGATACTGCCTTTGGGGCTTGAAAGGCTGATCTGAATGTAATCTTTACCCCTTCCTAAGTTAGTGCTTCAGGCAAATCACACACACACACACACACCATTTGGTATTTTCATCCATGAACATAATGCACTTAAACCATTCACATCCCCATTTCCCCTTTCTAACTCCTCTTGGCTTGCCCTCCACAACACATCCTCCTCCCAACCTCATTTATATTTCCCCTTCCTCCTTCCTATTTAGTCCAATTAGTGCTGCCTAGATGTGCATGGGTATGAGATTTTACACTGGCAACCTACCAGGGGCCATAGCCCTGAAGAAAATGGAGTCTCCCTTTGGTCTCTTGGCAGCCCTTCACCTGTCAAAAACTCCTCACTTGGGAGTGGGTCCTTGTGGGCCCCTCCCCTACTCATGGTGGAGTGCTGACTGGCTTGATCTTGGACATGTCTTTGAGGGCCTCAGCAGCTGCTGTGAGTTCATGATGCAGTGGCCCTGCCATGTCCTCTGTTATTTACCTGAAGTGTAAATACTGGCATTACAATATTGGTATCAAATAGACTTTTATGCTCCTAGCATTGTGCTTGGCCCCGTGATAAGCATGCAATACGGTTGGCTTGTAATAACAGAAATCAGCTAGGGTTTGAAACAGTGAGAGTCCCAATTTTATAAATTAAAGGGAGATCCTTACAGACAAGGGGATTTTATATTTATCCTCACTTCCCTGCACCACACTGGGAAATAGTATATGAACTCAATTACTGTTGTGGAATAAAGGAACAGTTTTTTTTAAACACTGCCTGGCCCGTTATCTGTAGCCTCTTATTGGATAGCTCTTACATATTGTTCTAACCCATTTCTAATATTCTGTGTAGCCCACGAGGTGGCTTACCAGGGAGGATCTTAACCTGCGTCTGTCTGGCGTGGGAGAATCATGGCGACTCCTTGACTCAGCTTCTTTCTCCCAGCATTCTCTTCTGTTTACTCCTCCCACCTATGTTCTAACCAATAAAATGGGCCAAAGCAGTTTCTTTATTATAATTATCCAATGTCCTTCCTCCATCATTTCCCCTTTTTCAGGGAGGATCTTAACTGCGTCTGTCTGGCGTGGGAGAATCATGGCGACTCCTTGACTCAGCTTCTTTCTCCCAGCATCAAGGAACAATTTTTGAGATGTAAAATATTTGTATTAAGGGTGCCTCTCTCCAAGGTTGAATTAATTTGTAAGAGTAGTTTGGACTCTCATACTAAGCCTTCTGGTCAGTGCTTAATTCAGTAAGTTTTGTTTTATCATATTTTTTAAAAGTGATGGTCTCTTTATGCTTTATGTGTGTGTGATTTTGTCTGTTCATGAATACATATGTCTGTTCACGTGCTTGTGTGTATGTGTATCCAAAGGACAATCATGGGTGTGGTTCCTCAGGAGCCACACACCTTGTGTTTTGAGTGGTCTCTTACTGGTCTAGGGCTTACCTAGTAGATGGCCAGCCAGCCTATCTCCACCTGCGTCATGGAGGGCCTGCACAACTAGCTTTTTTACATGAGTGCTGGGATTGAACTCAGGACCGCATGCTTGCACAGCTCTGTCTTCAACGTCCCCACTGTTTTGATGCTGTCCTGGAATGTTCTAGCCATATGTTCAGTTTCTCCAAATGCTGGGATCACAGGCATGTGCCACCAAGCTGGCAATAATGGGGTTTTTAAGTTTGTTCATGAGTCAAATAAATTACGGAATGTGCCTGGTGGTCACCTCTTTGACACTGCCTACCTGTAGCAGTTTGGGACCTTGAATGCAGTTCTTAGAGCCTCCATTTGTCACATGCCTGATTCATTTCTTTCTGCAGATCTGGGCACCACCATCTCTTTAGTGATCTTCTACAAAATAGAATCCCTTTCTTTATGACTGTCACATTCCCTTGTTTTTATTTATTTTTGACAGTTGCCATAACGCTTACTTTTGTCATGGTTTCCGGCATCAGATTGTACACTCTGAGATCAAGGATGTCACCTTTGATCCTGGGACTCCCAGCATGGGGTACAGCAACTGGTAGCTGTTGGTTAGCTGAAGAAATGGTTCCTCTTGGGCTTCTCTTCCCTTCTCTGAGTTGGCACTCAGTTACTGCACGCTATCATGGCATGCCATCAGCACTGCTCATGACTGTGTCACTTGCTTGCTTCCTCTTCTCACCGATTCCTGGTCATGCGTCTCTGTTCCCGCTGACTCTGTAGGTGAGGAATGCCTTGTTTGGAAGCACTGTTGGCTTATGACCTGCCATGACTATTCAGGCTCACTCCACATTCTTGCTGGAGTTTCATATTTTCTGACTTCATAATTTTTTCCAATCCAGTGCAACAGGTGGAGCCATCCAGACACAGAGGGACATACTAACACTCTTATTGCTAACAGCCATGTGTTCTATCATATGCTTGTTAACCCTATTGGATTCCCTTCCTTCTTTTTGATTTGAGCATTTTTTTAAATGATTTTTCTACAGGATTCACTGTCCTAACTTATAAAAATCACTCTCTCCTTTGATCTAGATGTTTCCAGTGTCTTTCCCCCTGAAGCCTGATCCCTAATACTGTCAAAAAAAGTTTTATTTTACATTAAAGTTTTTTTCTTCAAAATTCTGTTCTGAACAAAATTGTCATTTTGTTATCCATCTATTTTCACTTCCTCCCATCTTGTTTAGAAAATATCTTCCCTTTAAAAAAGGCACGTTTTTACATTTAAAAAAGTGTCAAGATTAATTTTCTTCATTAAATTGTCTAGAGGGTGGTGATGGTAATTTTGTCCTATACTAAGAGACATATCTCCCCTCACCTGTCTTTGAGTTCTCTGTGTTTTTCTGCTCTGTTCCTGTTCCAATTCCACATTTTTGCTTTAAATGCTACTGCAGTTTGCAGGCGGATAGATGGCTGGAAGGATGGGTGGATGGATGATTGACAGATGATTGTAGAGAGACATCTAGAAAGGTGAATGCCTCCTGTGTTGCTTTTCACTAGGAAACTGTGCCACACATTTTGCATTTAATTTGTTAGATGTTTGGCAGTGCTGAGTTAAAATTTCCAGTCAAGTCAGGTCAACTTGTTAATATCTCTTTATAGTTCCCCAAACACCATACCTTTTGGAAATATTTTACTTTTGGAAAGAATTTTCATTTGACATTATCTACTTGCTTATTCTCAGGAAGGTGAGTCCCAGTTCATGCCTGATGCTTTTTACCGGGTCATTTTGTCTGCAGGAGCTGCATTCCCAGATCTCAGAGGCCTTCTGTCTTTCACTTGCTGCTATATTCTTCACACCTGGCAGCCTGTTTTCTTTTTTTTCTTTTTTTCTTTTATTTATTTATTTATTAAATATTTCTGTCTCTTCCCCACCTCCGCCTCCCCTTTCCCTCCCCCTCCCCCAATCAAGTCCCCCTCCCTCGTCAGCCCAAAGAGCAATCAGGGCTCTCCGTCCCGTGGGAAGTCCAAGGAAAACCCTCCTCCGTCCAGGTCTCCTAAGGTGAGCATCCAAACAGCCTAGGCTCCCACAAAGCCAATACATGCAATAGGATCAAAAACCCATTGCCATTGTTCTTGATGTCTCAGTAGTCCTCATTGTCCGCTATGTTCAGTGAGACCTGTTTTAACCCAGGCTTTTTCAGACCCAGGTCAGTTGGCCTTGGTGAGTTCTTTTATACCTTTTATTCTTAGGTTTAGTCTTTTCATGTTGTCTTATATTTTCTGCATATTTTGTGTTAAGATTATGTTAGATTTAATGTTTTCTTTGACTGATGAGTCTATTTCCTCTACTGTATCTTCAGTGTTTGAAATTCTCTCTTCCATCTCTTGTATTCTGCTGTTTATGCTTGCATTTGTGGTTCCTGATCATGTTCTCATGATTTCTGTTTCTATAATTTCCTCAGCTTGTGTTTTTTTTTTTGTCTCTATTTTAGTTTTCAAGACTTAAATAGTTTCTTTCATATGTTTAATTGTATTTTTCTTGGCTTTCTTGTGGATGTCTTCCAATTTTTTGTTTGTCTTTTCCTCGATTTTTTTTGAGGGAATTTCTCATTTTCTCTTTAAGAGTCTGAAGCATTCTTCTGATTTTATTTTTTTAAGTCATTCTCTTCTGCTTCATCTATATTTTTTGTTCGATTATTGCTGTTTGTAGGGACACTAGATTTTACAGGTGTTGTGTTGCTCTTTGTGATGTTTCATGTGTTCTTACCTTGTCTATTCATCTTTTCCTCTAATTGGTGTAGTTGGGGCTCTCTGTGACTTTGGTGATTAATCTACCAGGTGCCGATGGATCCAAGGCTCAGATGGTTGTTCAGCACAATGAAGTCAGTGCCATGGTTCCAGTTACTCCATTGGTCACTTTGTGTTCCTGGAGGCCATTCGGTGCTCCTGTAGTTTGCTCTGATCCCATGGAGTTTGCTGTCTGGGCCTGCTCTGACCTAGGTTGCCAGCTCAGACCTGTTTCTGTAAATGTCCCTGGTATAGATCTGCTCCTGTGGTGTTTCCTGGCTTGGAGTTGGAGCATCTCCATTGTCTCAGTGTGTGGGTGCACCCCTCGCGGTTCTGAGTTCCTTGCTCATGGTCGCTCTCCTTCTGCTCCTGATTTGGACCTTGAGATTTCAGTCCGGTGCTCCAATGTGGGTCTCTGTCTCTGTCTCCTTTCATCGCCTGATGAAGGTTAATATTCAGGAGGATGCCTATATGTTTTTCTTTGGGTTCTCCTTCTTATTTAGCTTCTCTAAGAACCTGAATTATAGGTTCAATGTCCTTTATTTATGGCTAGAAACCAAATATGAGTGAGTACATCCCATGTTCCTCTTTTTGGGTCTCAGCCTGTTTTCTTTTAATTAAATATTTCTTATTTTAATTTTTATGTGTATGGGTGTTTTACTTGCATGCAAATCTGTATACCATGTATATGTCTGGTGTCCACAGAGGCCAGAAGAGGGCATTGGAGGGCATTGGATTCTCTGAAACTAGTGTTACAGGCAATTTGTGAACTATTGTGTGGTTTCTGGGAATCAAACCCATGTCCTCTGAAAGAGTAGCCAGAGATCTTGAACTATTGAGCCATCTCTCTAGCCCCAAGCCTGATTTTTGTTTTTTTTTCATTAAATGTGTATAGCATTTGCTAGTGTGTATTATGAGCTATATATCCCTACACATAAAATATATAACATTTTAATACCTAAAAAATAAGAACTGACCTAAACATGTATATCATTAGGTATTTGTTGAAATATGAGCGGCGGGACTGCGTCCCCAACACCCCAGCCGCTTGGCTAGCTCATGCCCGAAATAACAACACACAAACTGTATTCATTTAAGAACTGCTTGGCCCATGAACTCTAACCCTTACAGGCTAATTCTCGCACCTGGACTAGCCCATTTCTAATGATGTGTGTAAGCACCCCAAGGTGCGCTTACCGGGAAGATTCTAGCCTCCGTCCATCATGGTGTCTCTGCTCCAGAGAGCAGAGCTGTTGAGTCTCCGGGAGCAGAGCAGAGTCTGACCTCACTTCCTCTTCCGCCCAGAATTCTATTCTGTTTACTCCTCCCATCTATGTTCTAAGCTGAGGCCAAGCAGTTGGTTTATTATAACTTAACCAATGAAATCAACAGATTGATATATGACACTCCCACATCACTTCCCCTTTTTCTGTTTAAACAAAAAAAAAAAGGCTTTAACTTAACATCCAAAGCTCTAGAAATGACAGAGACATCTCGCTGCCTGGACAGTCACCCAAAGTTCCTCTGTACCGTTGGGGCATCCATCTTCGGCCTACAGGCCCATAGTTTCCAGCAGACATTTCCACAAAGCAGGAAATTTCAAAGGCAGTCACTATCTGCTTGTCCTGAAGAATGTCTTGCAGACTCTTTCATGAATCAGGAACCCCGAAAGATCATCTCACCTTTAGGCAAGTTCAGCAGTCCTCTCTCTGCGGGTTCTCTGTGTCCAGTTTATGCAATAGTCCAGGCAAGAGCAGTTTCTTGCCCAAATGGCTATCAAACTCCATAAGGATCCTCTTCGATGCCCATCTTCCTCTTGAAGTAGATTGGTGCTGCCAGGAGCAGAGTGTCTCATTGTCATGAAAAGTCCTAAGTTATTAAAACATTTAAAATGCCATATTCTATAATCTTTGAAAAATATGAAGAATGCCTATCTAAAATATATCTATGCACATCTAGAAAATCTTAACTAACATGACTACAAACTTAACTATTATTAATGATTATTCATTAACAACCTATATACATTACAAAATTAACCTTAAATTTAAATCACTAAAGCAAAATCCATATCAATGTAAATTATTCATACCTATATCATCTCCCCCTTTAAATGTAAAAGAACATTTATAAACAATATTTGGGAACATGGGCGCAGTTTTTTCTCTCCAAACTGCTTCCTGCTGAATGGGGGCGTCGTTAATTAGGTCTTTCATGGTATAACCTGTGTGCTAGTTTCATCTCAGTTGGCAGTTGAGCGAAGCAATTTTCTGAAGGTATTCACAGCAACCGTTCAGGAGGGCGTGGTCCATCATACCATATCGGAATAGAAGAAATGAACAGGGTCTCATCCTCTGTGAAAACAAAATAAGAAACTCCTTTCCAAAGTATCATGTCCTTAGATCCAAATTTCAAAGTCAAGGCATCAAAATCTCTACGATGGATTAGTTCAGCAGCATTTATAAACAAATATCTTTTAGCATCTGTTGCTCCTTCCTCAGCATTCAAACAATTCAAAGAGAGCATAATAGTATACAGTATCAAGATTCTCTGTGTATTTTCCATCTTTGTACGCTTTATTTTAACCTCTATTTCGTTTATTTTTACTTTTATTTTATATTCTCTGTATCTCTTTGACCTGGAATAACTCTGTAGACCAGGCTCTCCTTGAACTCTCAGAGATCCGCCTGTCTCTGCCTCCCAGGCATTGGGATTAAAGGTGTTTGCTACCACACCTTGAACTCACAGAGATCTGTTTGTCTCTGCCTTCTAGGCACTGGGATTAAAGGCGTGTGCTACCACACCTTGAAGTCACAGAGGTCAATCTCCCTCTGCCTCCCAAGTGTTGGGATTAAAGGCGTGTACTACCACACACAACTTCTCTTTTTCTTACTTTTTTTTTAAAACTTTTAACTTTTAGCTTGCATATATTTTTAACACACTGTAAATCATTTAAACATTTTCTTTATCTTTGAATCTCTTTACTGTATATCTCTCTTTTTCTGACCACACGAGCCTTTAAATTACTGAGCAATATGAGTAGGATTAAAGCCGTGGCTTTGCCAGCTAGATCCAGTCCATTCCTTAGCTTTCCAGCCTCATGGCTGAGGTACCGGTTGTAGCCATGTTTACTGCCACAACTCTATGGCATTTCAAGGTCCCTGCCAGCAAGCGAGCTTCAGCAGCCTGTGCTTGCAAACCACACGAACCGCCTGCGTAAAAGAGTCAGAGTTTGCCGTGGCAGGACAGCCCAGAAAGCCGGCATTTTTAAACGGCACAGCTTTTTTCCTGCTACAGCTGAAAATCGAAAAGCATGCGTTCAGCTTTTCGTCAACACCATTTAAGTGTTTTGTGGCAGGACCTCTTAATGAGCTGCAGGGTTTTGCAGCTGAAGCTGAGTCAGGAAGCCTCTCTTAGATGAGAGTGCTTGCTTGCTTCTAACAAGCAGAGGAGACCCGAGAAACTGCTGCTACCAAGAAAACATGCTTTACTCTTTCCCAAGCTTTTTCAGGCTTTCTGTGGATTCAGTTGTCCACACGTCTGGGCGCCATCTGTTGAAATAGGAGCGGCGGGGCTGCGTCCCCAACACCCCGGCCGCTTGGCTAGCTCATGCCCGAAATAACAACACACAAACTGTATTCATTTAAGAACTGCTTGGCCCATGAACTCTAACCCTTACAGGCTAATTCTCGCACCTGGACTAGCCCATTTCTAATGATGTGTGTAAGCACCCCAAGGTGCGCTTACCGGGAAGATTCTAGCCTCCGTCCATCATGGTGTCTCTGCTCCAGAGTGCAGAGCTGGCAGGTCTCTCCGGGAGCAGAGCAGAGTCTGACCTCACTTCCTCTTCCGCCCAGAATTCTATTCTGTTTACTCCTTCCCATCTATGTTCTAAGCTGAGGCCAAGCAGTTGGTTTATTATAACTTAACCAATGAAATCAACAGATTGATATATGACACTCCCACATCAGGTATTTATTATTCACTGTGGAGATTATTACTGCAGGTTGGTAAAATACAAAATTATGTACCTAGGGTAATTCTACTTTAGTGATTAAGAGTAAGTTTATGTTTATGTAAAATCCTCTTGACTGTCTATAAATAGCTTTAATAAATGATTGCTCTTAATGTCCATGTTGAAATGTTGTTGAAAAGTTGTTGAAAAGCAACTTGAATAGGCATTATGATTATACATGAGTTACTTTACAATGATTGTTTCCTAAATTTTCATAACATTATAATATTTTTAAAGAAAGAAAACAGTTTTAAAAATAACTGCATAATAGCTGGGAGTGGGGAAGGAGTATCTTGTCCTGGTTAGATTTATTTATTTATTTAAGTCAACTTGACAAAAGCCAGAGTCATCTGGGAAACATCAGATTGGCCTGTATGCAAGTCTGTTGGGGCATTTCCATGATTACTTACTGATGCGGGATTGCCCGGCTCACTGTGGAATTTTCACCATTAGGTAGAGGGTTAGGAAGTGTTGTGAGACTGTGTCGCCTAGAAACTAAAGGAAAGCAGTACCTATGATATGGCAACAACATGGCTGACCAAAAAGAACAAAATCTCACAGGACCCCACTTGGCAAAGAAATACAGGCACCAAGGACTACTAAGAGAAGGAGAATTAGCTTTCCCCAGGCATGAGTTTCTAATTGGTTATCTGATTCCAAGTAGTCAGCCATAAGATCATATACATACAAGTAACCCTACAGATTCAACAGGTTCTATTTATATAGTTATGCATTTTTATATATATCCATAACAATTTTAAAAAGGTCATGAATTTAGAAGGAGCAGAGGGGAGGGTATAGTCTATTATTGGTCTCAACTTGTAGTGTTTTGTTCAGAGGACAAAGCAAAGGTCAGGTCATGTCTGAAGGTTCATTGGACAAAGCATAGCCTTAACCTTGTATCTATCTTAGTGGAGCCAAAGTTTTTAAATTTTGAATCAGAATCACTGCACTCACAGGTATTCATTTATCTGTCTGTTGTCTATCTGCCTGTCAGGGGGAAGGACACTTCTGCAAGAGTGAACCCAGGGCTTCATGCATGCTAAGCTCATGCTTCCCCACTGAGCTATACCTCCAGCTTATTTATTTAGTTGTTTGTTTGTTTTTGTTGTTCTTTTTGAGACAGGGTTTCTCTATAGTTTTGGAGCCTGTCCGGGAACTAGCACTTGTAGACCAGGTTGGCCTCGAACTCATAGAGATCTGCCTACCTGCCTCTGCCTCCTAAGTGCTGGGATTAAAGGCATGTGCCACCACCGCCCAGCTCAGCTTTTTTATTAAAATGATTTTGATATGATGAATGTCCTGAAGTTCATAAGGATCCATATTCCTGGGCCTCTTTGGTATAACTGGCTGATAGCATCTTTTCCAAATACAGTTTAGGGCTAGCTCCTGTTACCTGTCTCCCCCTCAAGTTGGTGACCCAGATCCACCCTTTCCACTAACCGCTGAAGCCTACTTTCTAGAAGCAGGGACCTGCTGCTTTTGGACACATCTCTGCTGTATATCTGCAAGGGAAATTGTTATTTTTTAGGGTGCTTGTGTATAGTGTACATGCATGCTATGTGTGTGGGATGAATGTGTATGTGGAAACCCAAGGTGACCGGGAGTTTTCCTTAATCATTCTTCACCTTGGACTCTTTGAGGCAGGCTCTGTCAGTTGAACCCAGAGCTCAATGATGAGGCTAGTCTAGCTGGTCACTTTGCTCTAGGTATCCCCTGCTTTTTACCTCCTCTGCATTGAGACTACAGGAGGGCCACCGCAACCACCCCATTGTTGGAAATCTGAAGTTGGTCTTCATGCTTGCTTACCCTCCAAGCTGTGTTGGCAGCTCCTGAAGGGAATTTTAATATGGCTAGAAAGACAGTGTCTCTGGACCCATGAGATGTTGTTACCTTTGTTGATACATGTGATATCACAGTGAACTCAGCCATGAACACGCTCATCTACTTGCTGCACTTTCCGGTATTTACAAGGAGAACTTGGGTGGGGCAAGTCAGGTTCCTCTCAGGAGCTGTGGGAAGGGAAGCAAAGGCCTCAGTCTGCAGTCCCACACTTCTGCTCGCCTGTCTCTAGAACAGGTTTTTTTACTCTGGGTCAGACCTGTTTTCATCCCTCCCAGATTCCTTCTCATAATTTGAGTGACTGCTGAATACACAAGTGTTTTCTTCCTAGAGGAGGGCAGATTACCAGAGTGCCCTGTGCATTCCTGACCCCTTCTGGGAACAGTTGACTGTGGCCTGCTGCTCTGGTTTTTTTCCTTCATTTCTCTCCAGGGTGTTTCAGAACTGTGGCCTCAGAACAGTGCTTTTTAATGATCAGAATGTGGACTGATTGCTGAACCAAAACCAGGGTTAGATGGCTGAATGTCATATCTTTGACATCTGTGTCTTAGTTTCTAGCACGAGTTGCCCTGAACTGCCCCATAATTGTGGGACTTTAAGGTTTTGACTTGCTTGTTCAAATACCCTCTCTAATGTATGCCTTGGGTCAGTTTTGATTTCTTTTTGGCATTGCCTGTTGCTTCACTGTGCTCCTAATCTGCCACTCCTCAAAATCAGAATTTTCAGTATCCTTCTTTGACTTTGAATGTCTCAGAAGTAGCATGTGTTATCTGATCTATTCTCTGCTCTCCAGCCAGTCATGGTATTTTAAGGTGTCATGCCTGTCAGGAGAAGGGAATGTTCATATGTTGACAGCAATGATTAGAGACCCAGAAGCATCCTAGAATGTCAATGGCTTTGTTGGCTTCCACAGATGTGACTCAGGTAGCCAGTCTCTGCCTCGTTGTTCCCAGTGAAGTATGCCACTGCCTGAGATAAGGCCACATAAGACGTCATGGTCCCAGGAACTCTGTCTGTTGTCCCTGTTGGACAGAACGTAGGTCCTTCCAGGCCACATGCCTCACTATGAGGGGAAAGATGGGTTGCCATTCTTTTCAACAACTCTGCTTGCAGCCCTCCTGTGTTCTGTAGGTCTGAACCACACTTTTCATTGTGTAATCAGTGTCTACTGTCCTAGCCACCCAATTTAAAACCTTAGGGCCACATACCCTAATAATGAGGAATGTGGACTGTAAAACTAACCCTGTAAACTCGGGTTCCTATTACAACTCTGATGATCACTGGTCTCATGAACCTGGGCGAGTGTGGTCAGCTTTTCCTTACAGTGACAAATACTGAGTAAACCAACTTATAATTTACGAAGGTTAATTTTGCTAACAGTTTTGGATGGCCCATCCTGTGATCAATGGGTTGCCAATTTTAGGACTGTGGAAAGACAACACTTTGTGTTGGGAGGCATAGAAGGAGTGGGAGAAAGAATGGGGTCCTGCTCTTCTCTTCAGGGGCATGCCCTTAATGACTCAAAGACCTGTTCCTCACCCTGGCCTTACTTCTGAAGGTTTCTGTCTTCTGATAGGTCCAAATTGAAGATCATGGCTTTTACATACAGACTTTTTGGAGGGCATTTCAGACACATGTAACTGAGCATTTCCAGGCCTCAGTTTTCCTCTGTGGATCAGGCTGATGATTAAATTCACTTTAGATGACAGACATGAGGATGATTAAACAATATAAATCACAGCATAGCCCCTGCGTGAATCAAGGGGCCAAAATCGACAATTGTTATTTACTAAATTCTCTTCTGAAAAGGTACTTCCCTTCCCCACTTCTGTCTTGGAGTCAGTAACCAAATGACTTCTTTCTCATATTTCTTCCCCCTTCATGGTGGACAATCTTGTCTAGATTGCAGTCTGCTGCTTGCTGACCTGGAAAGCCATATTGTGGAGTATTATTTTAAGGTGGGCTACATTTGTTGATGCTGTGAAACATTTGTTTAATGATACAGAGATGTGATGCATTCTTTTATGTTGCATTTGTTTAACTCTGAAGCCATGTTGCTTTGCCTGTCTAAAATACCTGATTGGTATAATAAAAAACAGCCAATAGCAAGGCAGGAGAAAGGATAGGCGGGGTTGGCAGGAAGAGAGAATAAATAGAAGTCTGGGAAAGAAGAAAGATTAAGGAGTGAGAAAAGAAGGAGCCAGCCACACTGCCAGGCACAGAATAAGAAGGAAAGAAAAGATGTACAGAAATAGAGAAAGGTAACAGTCCAGAGGCAAAAGGTAGACAGAATAAGTTAAGAAAAGCTAGCTAGAAATTAGCCAAGCTAAGGCCAGGCGTTTATAAGGAAGAATAAGACGCCATGTGTGTTTATTTGAGAGCTGGGTGGTGCGCCCCTAAAGAGCAAAGAGACAAAAGAGTAAAGAGAAAAAGCAACAACTACAAGCAACCAAAGTCATCTTCCTCTTTAAAGATGGCCTTTGGACCTGCCACACAGAGTTTTAACTGCTGTGCAACTTTAAAAAGCCAACCAACCACATGGGAGTCTACCTAGCACTAATTTCTGTTACTATTTTTTTTGTTTAATTAATTTTTTTAAAGAACATTTTGTGTGGTTCAGGGTGGCTTCAAATCCACTTTGTAGCTGAGGATGACCCTGAACTCCTAATCCGTTGGTCTCTGCTCAGCAGATGCTTGGATTGCAGGTGTGCACCACTCTCCCTGCCCATTGGTCCATTCTCTTCTGTTTACACAGTGTATTAGCTACTTTCACCCTACTCTGCCCAAATGCCTGGCAGAAACAACTTAACATTGTTGTTGAAGGCCGCTTGTTTGCTCTTGGCTGCTCAGACCTGAAATAATCACACAGAAATCTGTATTAATTTCAATACTGTTTGGCCAATAGCTTAAAGCATATTGCTAGCTAGCTCTTAACTTAAGTTAACCCATTTCTATTAATCTGTGTATTGCCATGTGTTTGTGGCCTGCTGGTAAAGATCCGTCTGGCATCTGTCTCCTCTGTCTGTCTGTCTCCTGCGGTGGCCCCATGACTTCTCACTGACTCTGCCTACTCTCTCCTCTTCTATCTGATTGGAACTCCCGCCTTGCCCTACTATTCTGCTAAGCCACTGGCCTGAAACAGCTTTATTCATTAACCAATAAAAGCAACACATAGACAGAAGGACTTCCCACACCACAACACGAGAAAAGTTTATTTGGCTCGTGGCTGCAGAGGGATTTTAGTGGGGAAGGCATGGTGGCATGATTCATACCATGGTGATGAGCATGGCAGCAAAACTCTTACACTGGCACCAGGGCTTGCATGTGACCTTCAGAGGCCAGCTCCAAAGTGACTTACTTCTGCCAGCTGGGCTCCTCCTCCTAACAGCTCCTCAATATTCAATGTATTGCCATAAGCTGGGGACCCAGTGTTAAAAACACGAGCTCATGTGGGCATTTTAGATTCAGACACTAACATCTATATGGTAGGATTAGCTTTCTCTGTACCAAGACGGAAGTGCACTCTGAGAAGGGAATTTTTCCACTCCTGCTGTATAAATTGGCACCGTGTATTGCTTCACTGGGTATGAGCCAATTTGTCTCTCATAGGAGCATTTTGCTCTTGTTATGTGACCTTCATTTGGTCTGAGATGACTGTGACTTTGGAAGTCACACCCTCTTCCTCTCTGGGCCCTAACTTGTCTTTAGCAGTCAAGATAGCTGAGAAGTTTTACAACTTTGTCCAGTAATCCAGAGAGTGTTGAATAATAGTCTCTTATGCATTATTCCCGTTAAATAATCTTTTTGCCTTAATATTCGAAGTTCAGTGACCCTATGTTGCTGCTTTTTCACTCTAAAGTGTGAGAGTGGAGAGCACATGGACAAGAATGTTCCTCTGTTCCTATCCTTGACATATAGGGGTCTTAGCAATTGTTCAGAGTCTCTGATTGGCTGGTAGGAAGTAGAATACAAAGTTACAAAGTATCTAGCATATGTTCTCCTTGTTTCTCTGAGCCCTGTTGACTCTGAGTGGGTGATGGCCAGGTCACCTGTTGTCCTGGGTAGGTGTGATCAGGTAACCTGTTCTGGGGAAGGTGTGGCCAGGTCACCTGTTGTCCTGGGTAGGTGTGATCAGGTAACCTGTTCTGGGGAAGGTGTGGCCAGGTTACCTGTTATCCTGGGTAGGTGTGGCCAGGTTACCTGTTGTCCTGGGTAGGTGTGGACAGGTCACCCTGTGTTACTGAAGAACATTAGAGAAGCACAGCACAGCCTCTGTGTCATGATGATGCCTGATTGTAATTCCATCACTCAGAAGGCAGATGCTAGAGGATTATGAGTATAAGGCCAGCCTGTGCAAGACTGTCTTAATAAAAGAAGAGGGGGCAGGGAGTGAAGGAAGCACAGACTACCTAAGCTTTGCTTTTTTCAGCTGCCCCCTCTCACCTTTGTTTCTCCATTCCTTGGCTCATGATAATGGTGGTTCTTAGGAATTATAATCATGGTGTAGTCTTGAGTTTTCTCGGGGTAATGATGAAGAGCCTTAAAAGTAACAAATTGAGAGGAGGAAAAATAAATAGCATCTTGATAGTCAGAGAGTTTGCCTTTATTTTTCCTTAGTCCTTTTCTTGTATTCATGCTTGAGTGACTATGAATCAACAATTTTAGAAGTAATGTGTGTGTTTGTGTTAGTATGTGAGGGATTGTGTATACCTTTGTGTGCCTGTGTGTTCCTGTGTGTGTGTATATGCCATGGCACATATGTGGATATCAGAGGACAACTCTGGGTTCTCTCCATCACCATGTGTGTTCCCAGGATCAAACTCAGATCACAGTGCTGGTGCTCATCCCTGAGCGGTCTCGGCTCCTGCCATCTCTGCAGGAGCATTCTCTACAGCTCAAGAATAGATGAAAGGTTCAGGAACAGCTCAGTTGAAGAGAAGCGAACTGCTGGTAGATATTTGCATGTGGCTGGCTTTTTAAGGACTTGCAAAGGGAGGGGGTGGATTGCTTGAGTGAGGGAAAGGGCAGCAGGAGACACTGGATTTGCCCAAAATTTCTTTAGTGGCTCCTTCTCTCTGGAAGCTTCCTTCTTGGGGCATGCTGAGGTAAATACATTTTCTTTTGGGTGAATGAAGGCCCTGTTGTAGATTAACTTCAGGAGGTGAAAGTAGAGTTCTTGTGTGTTTGGTGGCATCGGTCTATTTCAGGAACTCTGCTCCAAGCTCAAAATAGAAGTTGGCTGCATGGTGAAGAAGGCGTGTCTCTGTCTATCCTAGAGTTACTAGGTGGGATAGCCAGATGCGGTTTTGGGATGTTTTCATTTTGTGAGAAATTTTGAGTCTTTTTAAGATAAACAGTGAAATTGAGCAGCACACTGGGTATTAGTGGTTGTTAATTGTTTGGTGTTTAGTTAAGATTTTAATTAATGAAAGATATGAAATGTGAAGTTGAATTCCACTATTTCTCTTTCCAGCTCTGTCTTCCTTTCTTCCTGACATAATTGTAAATAGGAATTGTCGTTTTACTTTAAAAATATTTTGATTCTCTCTCTCTCTCTCTCTATATATATATATATATATATATATATGTGTGTGTGTGTGTGTTATATATGCTCACTCATATATATTATTACTTATATATATTATCACTCATATATATTATATACTTTATTATATGTTGACACATTATACCTGTGTGTACTTACAGTTGCAAAGTAATGCCATGATTTCTGAATATAGCCTATAACAAGTAAACTGTGTTGGCCAACTTGTTTACCCCCCAAACATGTGACATCCACCTTCCATTGGCATGTGTAGTTCTCGGTGACCTGCTGAGTTCAACACTGTTACAGGAGACCATTTTATTTCCCTGTGGAGTTGAGACAGTGTTTCGTTGATGGCTTTCTCCCTGGCTTTCTTATTTCTGGATATGTACAATGTTAAGTGCTTACTGACTGGAAGGACAGAACACACATGCCTTTTCACTCCGTCTGTTTTGATGCTTTCCCGTCATCTTGATAGAAACCTGGTAAGATTCTCAGTTCTGAATTTGTTATTGTTTGTAGTCCTCAGCCCGGGCATAAATTAAGTTTAAAAGGTGTTTGCTCCTCCTCTGGGGAATGTCCCTTCCCATTGGACAGTTTCCTTCCCTTTGGATAAGAATAACTTATGCCTGACTTTTAAATGTGTTTTATATATAAGAACTATAAATACAAACATGTAAGGATTTTAAAGGATACTTTTGGCTTCTATGGCCTCTTTAAAAATACAAGTTAATAATTTTTTTTTCAAGACCCAATACAGGGATTCCTGTCTTCTAATTTAAATGATTAATATTTCATACCTGTGCTGGTCTAAAATGATTGCACAGGGACTTGTTAAATGTTAATACTTTTTCTCAAAAAGAGGAAATGAACATCCAAGCGATTTTATATAGACAAAAAGGAGGGGGAGAAGAGATCTTCATATGTATCGATAAAATGCCATCATACATACTGTGTAAAGCTTTCTTAATGTGACTGCTTCTGGGCCACCCATATGCCCATCAGTAAATTAAGGTCAAACCCTCCCATTCTCTGTAAGTCAGCCCAGTGGACCCATTGGTTCCCCAGTATGAACTTTGGCCAAATTGAGCTTTGGTTTGTCATTGGGATTTCATGCGGAGGGGACAGACATTGCTTAGTTGCCCCCTCTCTCAGGGAGAATATTCTTAGAACAGATAGTAAATTCACTTGTTAGTGCTGTTGCGTCTCATGGTTTTAGGAAACAAAGTTACAAGGATGAAAACAGAAAAAGTTGTTTTAATAAAGAAGAAGCCGGGTGATGGTGGCGCACACCTTTAATCTCAGCGCTTGGGAAGCAGAGGCAGGCCTGTTTCTGTGAGTTCAAGGCCTGCCTGGTCTATAAAGCAAGTTCCAGGACAGCCAGGACTGTTTACAGAGAAACTGTGTCTCAAAAAACCAAACCAAACCAAAACAACCCCAAAACCCTAAGCCCCCCAAAAGAAGGATTATGTATGGATATTAAGTCGAATGGATAGGTGTTTCCAGAATGGGGGTAAAAGAAAAGCAACTTTCAGGTTATAAAGATCTGAGTAAGTTATTTAAGGCATGTAAGGTAAGACTTAGAGGTGATATATATGGTATTGAGTCCGTGAACACACACCTGCTTCCCTGGGTACCAACATTCATAGTTTCTCACTTGCAGTGTCTTTCCTTTGCTTGTATGCTACTTCTGGTTATGCTTTTTGGTGCTGGAGATTACACCCCCTCCCACTGAGCATACTCCAGCCCCCAGTGTGATCTTTGCTTTTCATAGTCTTTTCATCTTTAGCCCCACTCTGCTTTTTAACTGAGGCAGGTAGGTAAGGGGGAAATATGTAGAACATACCACATGTTCATGTGTGTAAATTTAAAGGAGAGGGAAAAAAAGCCAGCCAAGCAAATCACCTCTTTTTTCTTTATTGAATTTTTCCTTTGACAATTTTATCCAGTGAATTCTGATTGCTCTCAGCCCCCACCCTCTCTTATCTCATCCATCCCCTTCAGCACCCTCCCTTTCCTAAAAGCTCTTTCTGCTTTTTGTCTTGTGCTTAGTGCGGGGATTTCAGCATTGCCATCTGTGTGACTTTGGGTTGGTGCTCTAATTTGGAGTTTGGTGTGATGTAGGAGGGTCATCTGTCTATGTGTTACTTTTATTGGTTAATAAAGAAACTGCCTTGGCCTTTTGATAGGCCAGCCCTTAGGTGGGTGGAGTAGACAGAACAAAATTCGGAGAAGAAGAAAGCAGAGTCAGGCAGATGCCATGACTCTCCTCTCTGAGACAGACGCTGGTTAGACTCATGCCGATAAGCCACAGTGAAGTGGCAATACAGATATTAGAAATGGGTTAGATCAATATGTGAGAGTTAGCCAATAAGGGACTGGAGATAATGGGCCAGGCAGTGTTTAAATGAATACAATTTGTGTGTTGATATTTGGGGTGTTAAGCTACCGTGCGGGAGCCGGGTGGGACAAAAAGCAGGCCTGTTCACCTCATCACTACAGTTGAAGACCTCCTTTTTGTCTTGTTTAATATTTGTGGCATTAACTTAACTATAAGTTTATCATCTTTTTGTGCTACCATTTAGTTGACCACTTTATGTTTGCATGGGAGCATTTACCTCATGTCAGTTGTAAGTAACTTTCAGTCCTTCCTGGGCTGGCCATTCCACAATAATGCCCACTACTTGTAATTGTGCTTGGGGTAAAAGCACACAATAGCCTTTTTAGTTAACAAATGACTGAATCTTCTTAATTATTTGTTGTCTATCTTCTGTGTGCACAGTGACATATGTATCTGCAGATATTTCTATATGTTATGTGCACACATGTACACCTGGAAAGATTTGTCTTTAATATTGTCTGTAACAAGAGAGCAGGAAGCAGATAATCATCCTGAGACTGGGTAGGAGGTTGTTTAGGTAGTAGAAATCATGGCGTAGGCTCACATTTTGGTGGCATTGCACATGCAGGTAGGAATGACTTGTATAGGATGTGTTAACAAGATGGCCAGACAGGGTGATTGGTTGGTGTGAGTGACAGTACATAGTTTATTAATTTGGGTAGGGAAGTAGAATATACTTAATATCGTATTGTTCAAAGAAGGACCAGGTTAATTTGTTACAAGACTATTTCAGTTAAGTAACTTAGGATAGGAATGATATGGAAAGAATATATTACAAGAAGTTGGTTGGAATAAATGATTGTTGGACAGTAACTGTGAACAAATGGGCCACTTATAAAGAAGAAACATTAGGTACAAGATAAGATATCCATGAATTATTTTTTTCTTTTTTTTTAATTTATTTATTTCTTTATTAATTAATTAAAGATTTCTGTCTCTCCCCCTCCCCC